>NC_092637.1:63865581-64104643 GCF_039555335.1 Amphiura filiformis
TTATGCTGATCGTGTAAAATATATGAATTCAAAATTAGAGCCCTCTATAGTTTGATCACTTCATAATGTACTTTGATGCATTTTAAGTTTGTTGAAATGTCCAAAAAGTCAAATAATGTGGCCAGTGTTTATAAATACGAACATGTACTTCTCTTGTTCAAAATTTATTGACCAGACCAAGATTATTTTGACCTGACCAGGATTATCTTGACCTGACCAAGATTATCTTGGCCACATTACTTGATCAGTTGACCAGACTTTGAACAAAAGAAAGACAATATATAATAGAACAAAAGAAGAGGAGAGGGCTAGACGTATATACCAAGATAACACTCATTGAAAACAGCTCAACTATGTTAAATCAGATCTTCTCTGGTTAAATCCACACTACACATGTTTCTGTTTTACCTGTGCAATGAGCTGGTATTATAGTTTCAGTTGGGTGAACGATCATAAAGCAAACGCAAGGTAACAATACTGGGTGAGTCTTTGTTTACGAAATGAGACAATAGTCTGCATTATTGTTAACCAGCATTCTTGAAAATGAGAAACATAATGGCTGTAGACTTAACACGGTTTGGAAATAATTTCTTCATACTTTTTGGTGTTATCTGTCGTTTACATCCTTCCTAAAACACCAAAGTGCGAATATTTCCAAACACCTAAATTAGCTAAAAATTTAGGACATGTTACAAGACTATATTTTCTAGAATTTCAGAGAGTACTTTAAATATTGGCCGGTTATTTTTCACACAGTGACGTTAACTAGGCAATGCCCATATACGTATAAGAACTGTTTGTAGAGGTCAAGCATCAATGGTGAGAGTACTGCGTATTACGTATAGGAAAATGAACAGTAACTGCAGTATGCTGGAAATGCTGTCACTGTAACTACTGCGAACACGTACATGATGGTAAATAGCGCTATAGATTTACGATACGATTCGTGCCATTCACATTTCTTCACGGCAAACAGCAAAAAGACAATAATTACAAGAAGGGACTACGAATACATGATTCGCTCCCCTACGAAGGTGCATGAACCCCGTCCTGTTAGAATAAGGCACACAGCCAACCCCAGCCCCGCCGCCCCTCCCTAAATGGGATATTCTAGAAAACGCATGTACACCCCATAGAGGGAAAATAACATTTCCAAGCATATCTCGTCGGCAGAGTGCTACACTATCGTAAGTGACATTTTTGGCCAAAATGAGATTTTGACGAATTATGAAAAGGCCATATAAAAACACACATTTTAAACCAGGTTTTAAGTTTCAAAATTGCTTAATTATTTTTAATTAATAAAAAAAAATATGCAATGCAATTTTAATTAATGCATGCAAGACTAGCGTATGTGCCACTTACGATAGTCTTGCACGCTAATTTTTCTAACAAATTTTTATAATTTGTCATAAAATTTGTATTATATCGTGATTTTCAAAAAATGAAAATTATTTGACATGCTTCGTATTCAGAATGCAATTCGATACGTCTGAGGTGCTCTCATGTTCCATAAAAAATACTGTCGAAACGCTCAAAACGCTCATTCCAGATCCCTTAAACACTTGAGAATGTTCCTGCAATCTTATTGGTTCTTACCCGTGTGGTATGACACGATATCACACGGGTCAGCGCGTGTGTATCGACGCGATACGCGTGCTCACTTTTTGAACCAATGGGAGTCGCACTGCAACAACGGGACTGGTCGATTTTAAGCCTTGTTGTTTTACTTAAAATAATGATGTCGCCCGTGTTATATGAGACGATAGATGCACTCCAGCGGCTAAAAACAATACCTTTATTCTCTAATTATACATTCGTTATTACTTTGAATATAACCGTACAGCACGAATGAGCCGTAAATTCCCTAAATTGTATTCTGAGTTACAGCGTAAAATGTGTACGAATGTCGTATTCAATGTCGTTGAAGGAGCAAAGTTTAACAAACTATAACCCCGCTTCTGGGTATCGTTTGAAGTCAAATGATATACCATTTTAAAGCTTATGATGTATATTTGTTAAACATGAAATAAAACAAAATTGACCGGGGGAGGAATTTACGGCTCATTCGCCGTGAAAGGTCACTTTAGACTTTTAATAATTTTTCTACAACGATTTATAATATTAAGGATACTGGAGTAATTTTAGACTTTCAAAAAATTTTTGTCCAAAAAATTTCAAAATTTTTGGACGAATAAGAAACACTTTTACGTATATTTATGTTCTGGTGCATTTAGACACCATTTTTGGACATTCAAAAATGTTGCCCAAAAAATGTTGAACTTGGATATTTGGGCGAATTTCAAACTAAGAAACACTTTTATGTATATGGCCGAAATAACGAAGATCCAAAATTTAGTCCAAATAACCATGTTTAAATATCTTGAAATTTTTTTGGGCAAAATTTTTGAATGTCCAAAAAATGGTACCTAAATGCTCCAGAAAACTCGATGGATACATAAAAGTGTTTCTTAGATTGAAATTCGTCCAGATAACCCAAGTTCAAAAATTTTGAAATATTTGGACCAACATTTTTGAAAGTCCAAAAACTGTCTCAAATTACTCCAGTACCCTTACCCGATTCAGAACAACGATTAAAAGTGTTGTATTCAATGTAATAACGAATGTCGAATCTCTAATCTCGAGCCAACCTCACCGTACCGCATTAGTGTTTTAATCTAAATCAAGCCATACTTACGTTTTAATCGACGAAACATCGAACTTGAATACACTTTATCGTCATTGAAAGAAAAAGGCTGTATGTTCGTATCGTAGGTGACTTTTTGGCGGCCAAACCCAACATCAGATCTAGGCACTATACGAGTATCAGGATCTGTTTGTCTCTGAGGTAACGCAATCTGTGAACTAGTAGCCAACGTGTTATTCAACAAGAAATACAGTAAAAGTACTTTCCCACAAACACTGTTAGCATTCATGATGGATAGAGTCATGGATAGCGTCATTTTTGTAATGATTGGTTGCAACTTTGGTCAATCAAATTTATATGTATACTTATATTGAGCATCCAACAAGTTTAATTAAAGCGCATGAACGTAAACAAGCGTCGCTATGTTTGCTATCTCGTTGATTTTCCAATCAAATTACAAGAAAATTGTCACATACATTCGCTACTTTTATATATAGCGGTTTTTTTTAATAATAAATAAACAAATAGACGTCAGATTAATGCAAAGTGTAGAAGGAGATAATAAAAATGTTAGATTGTATTGAAATATTGTTATTAAAGGCCCATTCAGTGATTTGCTCATCCGGACGATCGTAAAAATCATCAAAATTCAGATTTTGGTACCTTTGTAATTGGCATAGATGTGCTAACATAGCCTGCTAGTGGTTCGGTCGAAAGCCGTGTATTTTAGACAAAATGAAGCATTTGCATGATTCTGGACTTTTGATACTGACAGTACAAAAAGTCCGACTCGAGATCGAGAAGCTCACTCTCCACCGTACCAACACGCGTTGCGTATTGTTTCTACTACTTATTACATCAGTAGCTACTATTTTAAACAAAATACACAATTTTAACTGTTTTTCATATTTGAATTGACCGTTAGTTTGCCTCGACCTTTAATTGCTTATTTTGTTTTCTACTACAAAAATTAAGCGTCTGTTTTAAATCAATTTAGACTCTACTTTAGTAAAACCACCATCCCCTTCCAAGGCAAAAAAAAGTATCTACTATGTTATTTACTTAAGAAATAAAGGGTAATGCATTATCCTTTACACCCAAATAATGTGTCCGAGGCAGTAAAACGTAAATAATGGGTGAGGCGCAGCCGAACCCATTATTTAACGTTTTACTGCCTAGGACACATTATTTGCGTGTAAAGGATAATGCTGCACCCTTTATTTCTATTCTATTACCAGAAAATAGTGCGATTTAAAGAGAAAATATCAGTTTTTGGCACAAATATTTTAAGTTGTTTACTTCAAGGTGGAGCGCATACGCGTAGTGGACAGCGGAAATATTGCACGCGTAACCAAGCGTAATGCTGTGCATAGAATGTGTTAGGGCGCTCGACCCATTATTGCAGAATAATGGGCTCTCACATGATGTGTTTTAACAAATCACAGTGCGCGATTTTGAATAATGGGTCGTAAGAGTAATAGAATTGTAGATATTTCGTTTTCCAAACAGAAGGGAGAATTCAATAGCAACGCCTTTCATACTCAAGACAGAGATATGAAACAACTACGTTTTCAAGAAGAAACTCGGGGGACAAAACACTTGTAGTTCGGATATTAATCTCCCGGAGGGCATTGTTTAATATTTATACAAAGCTTATACAATAAAATTTCTCTCCTCAGTTTCACAAATACTAGTAGTAGTTGTATATATCATATTATATAAATATTAACTTCAAATGCTATTAAAAATATTGCACAATATTATTAATATGATATGTTACAACTACAAGCGCTATACAACAGCTTTGTGCTCTTCTGAATGTTTGAAAGTATTAGGAAATCAATGAAACCTTTTAGAGAATGATTCAAACATTTTGTTAGGCAAATCCAATGAAAAAGGTAACTCACTACTTTGCTTTCGTCGTCTGGGCTGACGGCTTGATCATATTATAATCGGATGGCGACACCATGACCTCGATAACCTAACCTTTTCAACTATTTATGAGTCGGCGCATTGACGACTAAGCCAGCTTGGCAAAGACTGCCCCGCCCTTGTGGGGTCAGTTGATTGCGAGCTGGCTGGTTGACAACACGCCTTTAATTAGTGAGTACATTTTATACATAATCCATTTGATTTGTAGTAACTTGAAATAAGAATTAAATATATTGCAAAGAAATTAATTTATTAGTTTCAGCTAGTTATTTTGTGTTTGATTTCGGTTTCCTCTTTGGCGTTTAACGTCATAATACAAGTGACTTGGTCCACTGCTTTTCCCGCGAAACGGCTTGTTGACATTTCCCGGAAGTGGTGATGTTTTTGTTTTGAGCAGTGGGTCGTATACATGATCTAGAGAGACGATACCCTCGTCGCGGTTGATTGCTTTGGCCTCCTTCTTTCTAATTTGTATATGAATTTAACGTTTGGGAGTTTTGAATCGACACATTGGAATTAAAAAAATATTATCATATGAAAAACTGAAACTTAATATATATTTACGTATTTTTAGTTAAATTCCTTAAAGGAACACTCCGGCAATCATAACATGATGCCTTATATGTTATGAAAATAATCACGTGGTTTTATTCAAAACAAACTCATATTGACCTTTAAAACAAATAAAAACAGCCATCTCTCACCACGCGATATTCTAATTTCCCGGGCACCGAAATTGCCTGTGGCAATGACGTCCCAGTACACAATGAAAGCTGGCGGCGACAATTGAGAGCACAAATAACTGTAAGTCATTGCCGCAGGGAATTTTGAATATCGCGTGTTTAGAGCCGGCTGTGCTTCGTTTTTATGGTCAATATGAGTTTGTTTTAAATAAAACCATGTGATTCGTGCTTCTCTTGATGTTTTCTAACATATAAGGCATATTGTTGTGATTACCAGAGTGTTCCTTTAACAATTTGTCGACTAAAATCTCATCAAACAGAACTCACATACTCACAGTATGTATATACAATTTGTCGAGTTGACTTGTGACCCCACATATGGAATATTTGCATTTCTCTATGATCACATAAACACAGTATGTAGCTGTTGTGTGACATAATCACAAAATTTTGTCCAGAATGAAAGAGTGTTATTTTTTTGGAAAAACGCGGTTTTAGAATGACTAAATTTACAATAATGTTACAATATAAACATAAACATATTGCTTTTATATTTGAGATGTCTGAAATAAAATTATATTTTAACCTCTCTATTATCACTGACTTTGTCTACCGCAACTGTGGTAGACTTTAAGATAATTCAAATTGAAGATATGAATGCTTTGACCGCTTTTTATAATATGATAAGCAACGAAATGGGTCTTTACTTCTTTGGTAGAGAACTTGAAAGTCCATGTCATTGAGCCAAAATTTATCGCTCTTTGCAAAATCTTTCGTCTCATGGGCAATACATTTTAATGTATGATATTGGATACATGATTACAGTAATGGAAGAAACATCGAATTTAACAGTGGAATATCGGTCTGTGTGGAATATAGAAGATCATCTGATGCACAGCACGTAGCCATATTCTGTTTATATTGAAGTAATCAATGTCAGGAATTCTGCAAAAGAAAATGAATACAAATATATTTAGTTAAGATATAAGAGCGGTCTTGATACAGTTATCTGATCTTAGTCAAGGAATTACCACATTGATGCACTTTAATGCCATTGCCTCTCCAGTGTAGTTGTCGCATCAGTTTGGCCAATTTTAATTTCCAGAGTATACTAAAGATATTTTATCATATCTATAGAAACAATATGGAAATTATTCTTACGGCTATTTACTTTGTTTATAGAATATTTTTACCGACTATTTCAATAATCATGGAAAAATTTAATCCAAAATTATCATTTTTAGAATATCCATATAATATAATAATTGTATAATCATGCAATCAGCATGACAATGCAATGAAACAAACTGTAAAGTGTAGGTAATGTCCAAAGGGAAGTCATTTTTATATTTACTCGGAATATTTACCATCATAGTTGACCATCCTATTTTTATGGCAATTTAGGTACGGAATAGTTATAATCATGGCAAAATAACAGATCACAAATGTGTCTGTACCAGCGATACAGAGCACTCGATACATCAAGTATTTATCATTTTCAGAAATGATTGTTGACCAAAAAATCTACTTTTATATTTACTCTCAGTACTTACCATCATAGTTGACTTGTCCATCGCCGTCTATATCGCCTTCGCGAATCATCTCATCTACCTCTTCTTCTGTCAATTTCTCGCCTGCTAAATTTGTCATTACATCTCGAATTTCTGCAGCACTGTAATTCAATGACATTAAAGAAGATAAGTAATCGTCAATGCCGTCTACTATAGACTATTATATAATTAAAAACAGAGATAAAGAGTATTTATCGCGTCTGACGTCAATCAAATTCGAGCACGGTTTGTTTACAAGTGTCGCGATGATGACTTGCTGAACGCGGATTTATAACCGGACGCCTTATTGTTAATTTTGCACCTTTCGACATGTAAACCATCTCAAAAGTTAGGTCTTTATAGTAGAAAACTTTCTTTGGCGAAGGCATCATGTCAACAATGCCTAGAAAAGCTGCTTTTTGCCTTGTAAAAGTACGTAATTTTTCGCCATTTGCTGCTATTCCTTTTCTCCGATCAGCACCGATCGGTCTTCCTTTTACGCGCTGATTAACCTGTGTAAACCAATCAAGGGTCGTAGTTGTCAGTGACATCAGATGCGATCAATTGTTTTTATCTCTGTCTTTAATTATAGTTGTGACCCACCAGCCGTAGATGGGTCATGAGTCGACATCGATAATCACGTGATTATAAAAAAAAAGGTTAAAAAGAATGTCACATGTTTTTTCATAATCAAAGAACTTCATTTTCTTTTAGGCTATTTACCCAAAGCTTAGGGGCTGGGCAATTATAAACTCTGCTGGGGATATGAACCCTGCTGGGGGAAGGGAACAAGCCAATCTTGTCACGTCAAAAAAGGAAGCAAACGCACACACATTTGTGGGCACGCTCCAAACAGGAGTACGGAAACGGTCAAATATTTCCTGTTTGCTACGCTCGCATATATCTAGACCATCTAAGGTTTCCCTATTAGGTTATGTTCATAGTAGAATTGCAAAGAAAGAGAGGAAGCTAGAAAAATATTTTTGGCAGGTCATGGGGAATCAATTTTGGCACGCCGTTTGCAAATTTTACCAGGGGGTTCATAATTCATATTGCACAGCCCCTGAATCTCTGAGGCTGGTGGTCATGATAACTCTCTGATTTTACCGTCAATTCAATTATTGCTTCACTTTCGATACATTAAAATATAAGTGATCATTAAAATAAAGATGCATTATCGTATTTTTCTCTTCGCAGAGCTTACGAGGATTTAATATAAAAATGTGAAAATGTTGTCCATGACCTCTCGGTCTTCGGTTGACAATGGTATACTCACCTAAGCAAGTCATTTCCATCTTTGTCAACCACTCTAAACGCTTCCCTGATTTCCTTCTCTGAATCTGTCTCTTCCATCATTGTTAAAAATTCAGACAAATCTATGGTACCGTTACCTGTGTATACATACGAAAGTGAAATTTGACGACTACATAACATTTTCCCTGACATTCTCGTAAAAAAGCACGCATAACAATGCTGTTGTAATATTCATTGTACTTGCAAATGGTTAGTTGAAGTACTGATGTGTATGACCTAATAAGACTGTACAGTTGTCTTAGATATAGCACAATTAGGCCTACCATTTACATAAACATGTTATTATTATCAAAGATGCCAATGTGAGGTTAATTTCCTGAGGAAATATTTCTTATGGCATACTAGTATATATTTTAACGATATAACAATAACTTAACACAGTCCTAGTAAATAAGATGTACAATATGCACGTCCTGTAGCAAGCAACCGGATTTCTCTCTCGGGCAGTATGTCCTGGTGGATTTCTTTCAACATCTGTCATGTAATGTCGCGTTTTGTTGCGTCATTTTTCACGTTTTAAATTTAATGACGAGACGCGCGCCGTATTTTCTATTGGAACGGGAGATCGTAAAAGTGAATCGGCGAGTGAAAGCACGGTAGGCCTATTCAGACAGCAAAATTACCCTTTTTTATATACTTTTGAGTAATAAGGTATGTTGAAACCTATATTTAATGGTTGTATGAGTTATATAGACTTTGTAGATTCTTTTCCTAATTGTGTACTATAGTTAAAATCATTGTAATCCGTATTTTTAGATCATCTCCTGACGTGACTCGTATTTTATATTTAAATGAAGCGCCTAAAGTCCGGTGGGTGATAACGAACTGTACATTGACGGCTAAAGTGTGCCTTTTGTGATTTCGGCTCCTCAATCACACCCGTGGGTTGTATGACAACAAAAGGTACATTTCGCTCGTGTCATGTCAGTTACCGATTCAATGGTGGAACCCCTTTGTCCCGAACAAAAGGTACCTATCGATGAATAGCTTGTCGGAAAATCAAATTGACACAAAGGAACAATGCGTTACGTAATATATTGCTTCTCCATCGTTAATAGCTCCATGGTATTAAACGTATATACAGGGTGAATAAAAAAGTGCAATAAGTCAACGAATCAATATTCACGTAAGAACCAAAATGAACCTTCCCATTTTTGAAACTTTTTATAAATGCAATATTCACCTTTTGTGAAAAAAGAAAGTGAACCCTCTAACTTTTATGAGTTATTTTACGGCGATACCCATTTTAACTCTTTGTCCACGACTCACGAGGCACCATGTAATTTGATTGAGAGCACACAGTGCGAAAATAAAGACACTAGATCTGAAACTGGCTTTAACTTAAATCAAGGTTAATTTTGCGTTCTTTCAATTCCTTTGTTCGGTTCGAACTAACTTTCTAATATTATTAAAATAAGTCCTTCACCCAACGCCAACTCCAATTTTTCAATTCCCTGCAATGTGTCCAACTTTATATACTGGATATTTTGTAATTCACACCACTTCAATTTCAATTCAATTTGTGTACTTTTATGTATAATTCAATTAAATGGAATGACATTTTCTAAGTAAATCAAAAGGATTTTTTCATTATTAATACATTTTACAGATTTTAATTACGTGCAACTGTAGGCATGTGTGTGCATTTTATGCAGTTTGTATTGGTTGTTGCATATCAATACCATCAATACCATAAACTTAATGACATTAATGATCCTAGTGTGTACTTTCATGGAGCTGTAGGTAATTAAAAATAACGACAAGTCAATTAGTGAAATACATTAGTTAACCAGACAATCCAAGGTATTAGACCTGGGATTGGGTGATAAAAATGTCATTCTCTGAGGTTTTCGTATGAAATTTCCCAAATCTTCAGGTTTCTTTTATTTTTTATTTGATCAAAATTGAACATTCCGTTCAAATTTTACAAATGAAAAACTGTCAACAGAAAATGCGAAAATAATCCATAATGAGCGTTATCCCATATCACTACATGCATTTTTTTCTTATGTATTGTATTGTTTTCAAGCAGTGAAATTTTAGAAATCGTTGAATACAAATTAATTACGGATCCAAAATGCACCAGTTAAACAAACATTGTTGTATTGAATATCAAAATGTAATTACAACAGTAAAAATAATTATTCTAATTATCAAAATTATGTTAATTAGCTAATTAATATTCATTATTGATTTTGTAAACTTTAAAGTCAATTTTCTCGTATTTCATATTTTCACCAATGTTGGAATTGCAAAAAAATGTGGAAGCAAAACTATACCCCCTACTGGCCTGAAATTTGGAATGAATATGCTTTAATCCCTGATCTGTGCATTGAGCATACTTTTGAAAATGTTAATTGCAACATCACAGTCGATAACCTTACCCCCCCTAAGTCTGTACAAATAGGCGATACCTTAATGAGCTTCATACGATGTTTAGTTCTTGCTCCACATTTTTGGCGTTTCTCGGTTTTCAAGCTAATTATGCAAATTAGCTAATTAATATTCATAAAACTATGCACAAATGTATTTCTCCATATGGTCATCATATATGTATAACCTAACAATGATATGATGTTTAGTTACCAAAATAAGTCAATCCCAGGTCTAATACCTTAAATGTATAAAATATCATTTTTTAATAATTTGTCATAAAATTTGTATTATTTGATATCAGTTAAGGCCATTTCTCGTATTCAGAATGTAATTTGGTATATCTGAGTAATGTGCTCTCAGCTCTCAGCCCTTAAACGTCAAAAATGAGTCAGTAAAATGCGTGATTTAACGCGTGATTGGTAATAGTTTACAGAACTCGAAGGGAGACAACCCCATATGCCAGCAACCCCTTCCCCTCAAGCTTGTCTCCGCTAGCTGATCGTTTAGATTTTTTGTTTGCTGAGGGGCTGTGCAATAATTATGAGGGTAAAATTTCCAAACGGCTTGCCAAAAATCGCTCCCCCCTCTCGCTCGCTTTCCCTCCCCCCTCTCGGCCCGCCAAAAATCGCTTGCCCTCCCCTCTCGGCCGCCCAAAATTCTTTGCCCCCCCCTTGAACATGCCAAATTTTTGGGATCCCAATTTGCAAACCTTAAATGGTCTAGATGTATGTTGTGAGCGCAGCGAGCAGGAAAATTTGCATATTTTTAAATATGCTTAAAAGCGTTTCCGTACTGTTTTTTCTATGTCTTTTTAGAGTGTTTTATTAAAAAGGCGCTCCATGAATGTGTGCCAAAAATTGCTTTCGCCCCACAATTTTACCCTCCCCAGGGCTCATAATTATTGCACAGCCCCTAACGTGCAGTGACTTTTTTCTTCTAAAATAGCCCCTGTTGTACGCTGTCCAAGAAGTTTGTTTCTGAATTTGGATGTATGCTTGTACGCTGTCCAAGAAATTATGTTTAAAATTGGATGTACGCCATGCGCTGTCCAAGAAGTTGGTGTAAAACCCATTGATTTGATTCATCTGATTCTGACCATTATTTATGTTGAATAACTTGATGTTTCTAGAAAGTTTGTATCTAACTTGTATGTATGCTTGTGCGCTGTCCAAAAAGTTTGTTTCTGTATTTGAATGTATGCTTGTACCCTATCCAAGAAGTTTGAGTCTAAAATTGGATGTACGCCATGCGCTGTCCAAGAAATTAGTGTAAATCCATTGATTTCATTCATTGAATTGCAAAGAAAAATGTTTTGTATTTTGTAATTTGCGGATCCTGATTATTTATGTTGAAAAAATTGATGAACATGTGTAAACAATGATTTGGTCTATTAAACGTAGTTATAAGACGGTGTTAGCTACGTCAATCTTTTTCTAATTCATTACTTGATGATTAATTATTTGCGCCGTATTTTCTATTGGAACGGGAGATCGTAAAAGTGAATCGGCAAGTGAGAGCACGGTAGGTCTATTCAGACAGCAAAATTACCTTTTTTAATATACTTCTGAGTAATAAGGTATGTTGAAACCTATATTTAATAATTGTATGATTTATATAGGCTTTGTAGATTCTTTTCCTAATTGTATACTATAGTTAAAATCATTGTAATGACGTGACTCGTATTTTATATTTAGCATGTTTAGCATTAGTTTTTGCATTGCACGCTTAAATTCATTGTAGCAAATACCAATTTCACCTTTGGTCAATTAATAGTTTTTATGAATATCTTAAGAAGGTTTAATTTATTTATTCATTCAGTTCGTGCAAGAAATTGAAAGCATTGTTGTATAATATAAGTCATTCTCTTGTGCATATTTTAAGTGAAGGTTTTTTTCATATTATTGTTTCAGATAATCATATCACAGTTGTTTTAATAAACAAAGACAAGAAGTAAAACACATGCTTCTGCTTGATCATTAATCAACGTGACAGTAAAGAGTTTTGCCCACCGCTATACGATCTCACGACAACATCCAATCTTTCTATGTAAAGTACTGAATGCCAGCTTAACCTGATAGTTGGACGCGTGCTTTGTGCAATTATGTTCACTCTTCTGACCCTATATAGCATACAAAAACATACAATTATTGTGACTATAATTAACGACACAGATAAAAACAATTTATCGCGTCTGACGTCATCTGTCAATCAAATTCGAGCACGGTTTGTTTACAAGTGTCGCGATGATGACTTGCTGAACGCGGATTTATAACCGGTCGCCTTATTGTTAATTTTGCACCTTTCGACATGCAAACCATCTCAAAAGTTAGGTCTTTATAGTAGGAAACTTTCTTAACCGAAGGCACCATGTCCACAACGCCTAGAAAAGCTGCTTTTTGCCTTGTAAAAGTACGGAATTTTTCGCCATTTGCTGCTATTCCTTTTTTCCGATCAGCACCAGATAGACCGGTCTTCCTTTTACTCGCTGATTAACCTGTGTTAACCAATCAAGGATCGTAATTGACAGTGACATCAGACGCGATAAATTGTTTTTATCTTTGTCTTTCATTATATACATCCCATCGTGACGCAAGTGTGTTTCTATATATGGAATATCTGTTTAAATTAATGACTACAAAACCTTACCATCAGCATCTACTTCATTAATCATATCCTGCAGTTCTGTCTCGGTAGAATTTTGACCTAGCGATCGCATCAGTGCTCTCCAGATGTTATGTTACCGTCGCCATCCTTATCAAAGAGGGAAAACACCTCTTTGAATTCTAGAAAAGCAAAGAGAAATCATGTTTCGGAAAATCTTATTATCTTTTAGCTTCATGTTTACCAATTGAAGATGACTTTATTCAATTTTACACATGTCAATACCACGGTATTTATGGACTTATGAGAGCTTATTTGTTATACACTTGATTTGAAGTGTTTCTTTTTTTTCTTACAATGGGGAGGGGCAAGATCTTAGATATTAAAGACATATCTCAGCGCAAGTGTAAAAAATTAAAATTGTTTATAAATTGCTTAAAAGTGAATGAAAAGTCATTCAAATTGTCATTTAGTATTTTTGAAATGACAAATTTGGCAAAAAACAAAGAAAACAGCAGTACTGACGAAGTTGAAGCCCCATTCAAATACATGTAGCTAATTTGGATACTGTCAGTATCTAAATTACAGATTCATGTAAAATATCTTATTGTGTCTTAATTACACGGCTTTCGGCTGAATCACTCGCAGGCTATGTTAGCACATCTATAACAATTACAAAGGTACCAAAATCTGAATTTTGAATGATTTTTACGATCGTCCGGATGAGCAAATCAATAAATGAGCCTTTAATTATACAAGTAACTGCTTCTTACCATCAATTTGTTCTTTTGTAAACTGTTCAGCCTGGAAAAAATTAAATTGCAATTGTTATGATTAGAAACTTTAACCCTTTAACTGCGAATGGACCCCCTCCCCCCTACGATTTTATATCCGTCATAAAAAAAAACGCACAAGTTTTTATCCCAGTACCTCACCCGGGGGTAGGACCGGTCGTCAAAGATGACAATAGGGTGAAAGGGTGAGGACAGCCATTGGTTTCAACAGTAAAATCAATGATTTTCATTTCGCTCTTGTAAAATTATTCCAGGAGCTACTGACTTTTTACTTGTTAGTTAGTTAGGTTGAAATAGTCATTTTGTTTTATCCGAAAATCAATTTTGCCAATACTTTTGTACATAGCCAGAATATATGACGTTTGTAATTGAACATGGGGTGGGGTTGTAACAACCGTGTTACAAAATATTGTACCAACCCACCTCTAAGCTTTTTTATTCGTCATGAAAAAAACGCACGCCTTTGCGCTTAAACGACTTAAGCTAATCGTAGATCCATCCTTTGCGCTCATTTTAGTGATACAATGTTCACCCCATCCCCTTACCCGGGGGTAGGACCAGCCATCAAAAATTACCATAGGGGGTTGGTGAGGTCACAATGATCTTCATTTCGCTATTGTGAACTTGAGCTACTGACTTTTAACTTGTTAGTTAAGTGAAAATAGTAATTTCCTTTTATATTTAGGAGAAAATTTGGTGAGAATCGCATTGTTGTAGAATTTTTTGCCGAAAATCAATTTTCCCTATATACCCAGAATTTCTCAAATGTGCATGTGCGCCCTCACATTATGACGTCATAGCGACATTATGCGCAAAATGTTCAGTTGTACTTGTTTTGGTATTACTGGATATATTAGTAGCAAATGTAACGGTATATGACATTTATAATTGAAAATTATGGCGGTGCAACAATCCCCTTTCATAGTCCGTGTTACAAAATATGACTCAGCCGTTTATAATTGAAAATTAGGGGAGTTGCAACAAGTAAGAAAGAAGGAAAGAAAGAAGGAAAGAAAGAAGGAAAGAAAGAAAGAAAGAAAGAAAGAAGGAAAGAAAGAAAGAAAGAAAGAAAGAAAGAAAGAAAGAAAGAAAGAAAGAAAGAAAGAAAGAAAAAAAGAAAGAAAGAAAGAAAGAAAGAAAGAAAGAAAGAAAGAAAGAAAGAAAAGAATATTTTGTTTCATTATTTTGATGTATTTTAATGTATATTTTATGTGACCCTGGGCCTCATGGAAGAACAGAGGATACCTTAAAACATCCACTGAATGAGTAACCCAGGCAAAAGAAGAAATAAAACAAACAAACAAAGAAAGAAAGAAAGAAAGAAAGAAAGAAAGAAAGAAAGAAAGGAAGGAAGGAAGGAAGAAAGAAAGAAAGAAAGATACAATCATCAAAGAAAGAACTCAAGGAAATAGAGAAAGAAATCATCAACCATTAAATAATGTAGGAAAGAAAGAACAGAAAGGAAGAGAGAAAGAAAAGTAAAAGACAGAAAATTTGGGTATTTCTCTGAAAAGGTGTACTATTGGAAGATAGGCAAATATGAATTTGAAAATGATTATAAAAATGTTTCCTTTACATATCTGTAAGGATGTAAGTCTCTAGTGTATGAAAACAATATTTGGCGCAATCTTTAGGGGCGCCCTCTATATTATAGAGGGCGTAATCTGCAGGTTGTGCCAGGTGAGCATCATCTCCGTCACATTTAGGCCAAAAAGGAAAAAAAGGACAAAAACATTGTTAAAACTCTTAATTATGAGTTGTATGGATAACTTGTAAGTTGCTTGATTCATGTTTGCTTTTTTCATTTAAAAAAAATATGATTTTGTACTTTCGTCATTTAGTTGGGACAATGAGAGGCAGGCTGTACGGAAAAAGTCATGTCTGTTGGTATTTTTTTTTATGCAAACTTAAGTATATTCATAATTTTGCTTGAAATAACTAAATAAATTTCTATTGACATAGTAAACACATACAATATCAATTACATTTCCAAATAGTAAATTCCATGTTGTCTGGGTCAAAGGTCAAATAAAGGTCAACAACAATTGTGATGGAGATGACATTGCTGTGATGGAGATGATGGTGATGTGACGGAGATGATATTTTTACACAAATTCCTATAGAGAATCATCTCCGTCATAATTGCACCGATAAATTTGATTTCAGTAATGTTTTCACACTACTTGAAAATGAAATTCATACAGATGAGAAGGTTTAGAATTGGTAAGCATTTTCTGATAAACTAAACTGGACTTCGCTGTATCTCAAGATCCGGTGCTGTGATGGAGATGATGGTGATGTGACGGAGATGATATTTCTACACGAATTCCTATAGAGAATCATCTCCGCCACGGCAAATTGTGACGCCAACTGATGTAGCGGAGATGATGGTTCAGACATTGCTTACGGTTAATAGCAGGGTAAAGCTTACCCACGTGTTACATATCACCACAACAGCTTGTGGGACATATTCAACCATCATTATTTTCCGGAAAAATTCAACAATAACCTTATATCAAATTGATCAGAAACGTTTGGAGATGATGTTGAATAAAGGTACGCGCCTGTATACTTGAAGATACCCTCAAAATTGGCAGGAAAAGAGTGCCAATGTGCAGCTATTTCGGGTTGATGTTTTTCGTCGTCTGTAAACGGCAGCGTACGGGGTCAAATTATTGACCTCTGATATTTGGTCTTCATCTCCAGCCGTTTTGATACCAATGTGACGGCAATGATGCAAAACTAAGGGACAGCAATTTTTTGACACAAATTTTTGAATTATTCCATAAAATTGACTTTAGAAGTGGTTTTAAGCATTTAAACCTTCTTAGACATGATATTTACCCCAGTCAGTGGTAATTTTCACTTCCCACACTTGCTCACAAAAATACTACAAAATCACTAAAATTCGGTGCGTGACATCGGGACATGGGGTTTTCAGGGGGGTTGTCAGATATTGAAGAATTTTTTGACTCCAAGAAATTTATTTTCCCCCACTTTGATGTTCTTAACTATTTTTATACATACAAAAGTCCATGACTAAGCCAAAAAAGATTTTAAAAAATCCGCTTTTGAAACTTTTATGAGCGCCGAAAGTCGCGGGACATAAAAGTTCCCCTTTTCAGAGAATCACCCAATTAAACAAAGAGAGTAAAGAAAAGAAAGAAAATTGAATGTATTAAAGATGTAATACAGAATATCACACATGCGAGTTGAGCACATTGAAACTCAATAAAATACGTCAGTTTAACTCAACATTCAAGTTTAAACTCCATATTCAAATTTCGAGTTAAAACTGGATACTTTTATCAAAAATGGTAAAACATTAAAAGACTTGATTTAAATCAGTGATTAAAAAAATCATCTGATCTAAATCATGATTCAGGCCTAATTCGTGATTTAAATTCAACTCGTGCAAACCCTGCCCCGACAAAGAAAGCTTGCTACGAATTTGCTACACATATGATGAACGCTATATTCAATATGCAAGGCATATTATGCATACATACCGCGCGTAAAACGTTTCGCCCCCCGACCGGCAATTTCGACAGAATTCTTTTGCCTCTTTCTTGCAATCCTTTAAAATGAAATACGGCGCTGAATGTCGATGCGAAGAGCGTCGCGGAAATAAGCACCAGGTAAAGACGACACATGATGATGCTGTTTTACTGCTCAAAGAAGTTCCAAATACTCTGTAGGAATACTATTTGCAGTGTTGTCTGCTATGCCAGTTCAAGAAATTGAATAATCTAAAAATGTTTTTTTTTTCTAAAACAAACCGTAACTTGAGAGATCAGTGCAACTAGACAGAGAGTGAGCTGTGCAGATGATCATACATCTGCCACAAACAAGCAATAGGCCCTATACATGCTATAATACGTTTTATAAATTATGTTGATTATAATCAACGACACACACACCAGGATCCACAACATGCTAATCTATCAGGGACGCAGTTCTTAAACCCCAATGCATTTGTACATTCATTGAATGACCTTTGAAAATTTGGGTACAAAAAATCATACTCTGCAACTTGGGGTCAAATATTACACCATGATTATGTAATTGAGGCTATTGGACTTTGCCATTGGGATGAGGCTATTGTGGTCCATAGTGACAATGGCGTAGTCCACAGCAGAACATTATACCGTCCCATGATGCATTGGTTGTGCTAAATCACATCATTATTGCAACCATTATCGCAAACTTCTAACAGAGTTGCTGATGCTTAAAGATATATAGGTGACCTGATCGACAGCCTTACCTTCTTCACTTTTTCCTATTAAAATTGAGATGTTTGCATCAGAAAAAAGCTCATATTTATCTCAAAATCCCAGTAAAATTTTACGCCCAAATTACATTCAGTTTAGATATTATGAACGAAAAGGTGATAGGCTTATCCCCCATTGTGGACACATACCGTTCTCTGGGCCATTGTGAAACAGGTTTTTTTTACTTCTAACAATTTATTTTGGATACAAATTTTTGACTATTTTGGTATAAGCTTCAATGTCAGGTACAAGACACAATACGAAAACATCTGACCACTTACCTTTAAAACTGCTTATTTCGGGCGGGGTTCCAGAATCACGTAGCTCTTTAAGCAGTCTCCTGTCCTGCAGCCAGGCCAAATTTGGAGGCCCCAAACTAACCGCGAAGAAGGCATGTGCACTCAGAGGCCAAATTTTGGTTTACAAACAGGGGGCCTACTATTAGATCGACAGCGGTGGCGGAAGCATTGCAAATTAGAGGGAGATAGGCATATTTTGTTCCGATTTTGCGGATATGTGCGCGCGAAAAATTTCGATTTCAGACAAATTCAGCGCAACGTGAAGGTGAATTTTGATAGGGGCTAATGCGCGCGAAGCGCATTTTGCAATTTTACCATATTTTGGCCCAAAACATGGTGTTTTCAGGCTAAAAAGGAACATGCACAGGGCAATTTTGGGGGATCCGGCCCTGTCAGCACAGTATCCCGGTCAGATACTTCCGATCCAGTGTCCTATTTGGGCACATCTACACAATAATAAGGATGTCTACCGGGCAGTCGGAGCAATAATTTACTTTCATTGTGTTTTTATTTGCTTTATATGTGATATAATTATATGTATGTGGACACTGGAATAAGGCATGCCGGGAAGGCAATGTTTTCTGCTGCGGAATCGAACCGCTAATCGAATTGAATCCAACATAAACTGAATCCTTCAAATCCTAATGCATTGTCGTACCCCAACGGTTTTAGAGTAAGATAATTTTGCTTTGACACCACATAACAAAATTTAGAATTGTTTGTGAAGATTTCATGATTATGTGTTAATCCAATCCAATGGCGTCGTCAAAAATGGCGATATCGCATCCGCCGCCACCTGCCAAATACAGAAACAACTTGTGTAACATATATTCTTTGAAATCCACCCGCTGATTATTTTGATACGAACGTCATTTTGTCATGTAAATGATGTAAAGTCTGCACAAAAAGTAACGCAGCTATTACATATAAATACGCCTATATCTACAGAACTAATAATTGTTCTCACAATATTTCAACATAAAAAGAAGGATGATTTATTTACGCGCATTTTGATACCCCATTTGTCAAATGACGTTCAATATTAACAACACAGTAGTGGTTTTAAAGTAAAATACCCGAATTTTGCAGTTTACAGCGATCAATGGCATTATGGCACGTATAACCCTCTATTATCTTCGCGCTGACTTCAAACCAATACAAATAGCTGCAACTTTTAAATTCGGGTATTTTTCTTTCAAAACACCACCGTGTTGTTATTATTGAACAAATATGGACAAATAAGGTATCAAAATGCGCGTAAATAAATCATCCTTCTTTTTATGTTGATATTATTGTGAAATCAATTATTAGTTCTGAAGCTATAGGTGTATTTATAACAGCTGCGTTACTTTTTGTGCAGATTTTATTTAAATGTAGATGTTGCACGTTCCTTTAGTTGTATAGGCTACTAATTTTCAAAAGTCTCCACTGAAATCCCACCCATCAATATATCTATCTAAGCGACATCAGCGGGCAAATCATAAGCAACGTCAGATCGACCTTAGCCGAGACATAAACAGATATCTGCACTTGTCTTCTTTAAACTCCCATTCGCAACTTACCGTCGTTTTATCTTTTCAGTTTCTGTTTCCGTGTCCGTAATAGTTTTTGTAAGTCATTGCTATTCTGAAGTGGTAGTCTCCTAGGTGTGACCAATCTTTTATTCTAGCCTTTTGTTAGTTACTGAACATTTGAAGCTCGTGAATTTCAGTTTTCGTTTTGGTAAGTTACATTGATTTTTTACATAAAACCTTGAGATGTGCGATTTGGGTGCTAATCTAGACAAAAGAAGAGTCTAAATTTTACGGTCCTAAATTCGCGGTAAATTGTACGGCTTCAATTGACTTGTGTTTGGTGTATATGCACTTACGCCTAGACGTAAGTGGCTCGTAAAATTGTCTTGCATTGAAATATATACTAACCATGTTGCCAAGTTATAAGCAAAAGTCTTTCATATTGGCGATGAAACGAGCGTCTGAAATAGTCAAATATCTCCCAATGAGGCGCGTACAAGTGGTGATATGGTAATCATGTTTTATATTGAAATGCAATACAAAAGAATTGCACTGGAGCAAAGATAATGTATTCTATTCATTCGTACCAATGGCAAGCTAATCTGATAATTGGTTGGGCCTATATGCAAGACTCGGGTTTATTTTAAATGTTTATTTTTGCAGAGCTTATTTTCAGTCATGGATCATACTGATAAATTTCGCAAGGGAGGGGGAGGGAGGGAGGGAGGGAGAGATACTTGAGACTGAACAAGTGAGAGTGGGAGGGGGTGTGGAAGAAAGAGAGGAGAGGGATAGAGGAAAGACTAGAAAGAGAAAGCTCCAGAGGAGAGAGTAGGGACCGGGGCGGGAGTGGGGAGCCTGATCATGGGGGGGGCAGGAGGAAGCAAAATAGGGAGATAAACATTGATACGAGGGACGTGCGACACTGTGGCCCTGCACAAGTACATTGGGGCGCGACAGGCTCATAAGCGGACCTTTTGTGATTTAAGGGCTTATTTTCAACGTTTTTACAGAAAAAAAAGTGGACATTATCATTCGCATTGGCGTACATTTTGTCATATTAATATAGATCAATTTAGCAATGCAAAGACGAGAGGGCGCTAGACCATTAAAAACATCGGTCTTGTCTCTCCCGCTTTTATTGACATAGGCATCTGCTTCTATTGAAATAAGCTGATTGGTACTTCAAAGGTAACAATGATGTCAGATTACAGTAAACTTACTGAATCACTTGCGTTTTCGTATCTGAACAATAGACTTACGGAAACTGAAAAGATAAAAAGACCCATAGCCTCAAATTTGCAAAAGATGTAAATGTAAAAGGTATATACAATGATATAGGGCTACAGTTAATTCTCGGTATTCGCAATACGCCGCCAACAGAGTTTGTCAATATAATCGGATGTATCATGCCAATCGACACAAGTCCGCGTAATACGAATATTACCATAATGTGATTTGAACACGTGCACAATAATTTTTTCTTATCGATTTGCGTGTAATACCGTTATATTGCAAATCGAAAAATAATAATATCACGTGTTCCTATGTAATACCATGGTAATATTCGTATTGCGCGGACTAGGATGTCGACATTTTCCCATGATACATCACGAATACATCGCAAACCGCTGGCGGCGCCCTTATTGCGAATACCGAGAATTATCAATCTTTTTATGTCATATCTAGGCATTAACAGCTGAAATCTAGGAGATAACACTGACGAAATTTCGTCAGGCACAAGTGACCTCCCAGCAAACACAAAAACGTTTTTAAAACGTTTTAAATAAGTTATATTTTGGCGTTTGATTTAAGTAAAAACGTTTTAATAACATTAAAATGTTGGGTTATATAAAGGTCATGACAACGTTTTAAAACGTTTTGTATGAAAACAAACTACAACAATATTTTTAAATGTTTTCAAAAAATGTTACTGTAAACTATTTTTGCAAACATTTTTGCCAAATATTGTGTCAATACTTAAATAACATTATGTTGAAATATTTGAACCCAGCAAACACAGAAATATTCTTAAAATGTTTTTTTTTTCAAGACCTTTTAATAACATTTAAATGTCGGATTATATAAAGGTCATGAAAACGTTTTTAAAACGTTATTGAAAATATTTTGGGCAAACATTTTTCGCAAAATATTTTTTCAACCCCAAAATAACATTCTGTTTAGAATGTTTTGTATCAAGTTTTTAAGAATGTTTTTGGAATGTTATTAAAACGTTTTTATACCCTTTATATAACCCGACATTTAAACGTTTTCTGTAAAACATTTTTGTTTGCTGAGCAGTAGATTATCAAAAAATGTTTTTTAAGTTTATTAAAACGTTTTATACTCTTAATATACCCTTTATATAACCCGACATTTAAATGTTTTCTGACAACCTTTTATACCCTTTTGCGAATGATGTCGAAAACGTTTTGTGTTTGCTGGGCTGGTTAACGAAGGGGGTCATCGTAGATAGCTGGTCGGAGTAATTTTACAGGACAAGCAACGGTGTGCCAACAATCGGGCGTTACCATTACCAGATGAACCACGGGGAGAGCGGAGATTTGGGGGGGGGGGGGGGGAGTTGTCATGACTGTGGATCCAGTCATTGTACTTTACGTTTGCGATAAAACATTTACAGTCAAACATCTGCATTTAAATATGTCATTTACATGACAAAATTACTTTCTATGCATATCAAAACATATTGACATTATCATCAAATGGGATGGCTGTACTTTAAATTTGCAGTGAGTAATTATCATTATAATTATAATTATCAAACGGTAATAATAGTGAAAAGGAAACGTCAAACATCTGCATTTGCTTTCTATGTATTCTGTCGGTCCAACATCCGGGCTATCTCTAGTCTCGGGCCCAAACTGCATGTGACTCACGGTTTGTTATGAACGATAGAAACCGGCTGTGAAGGAGGCTACATAGCGATGTTGTTGGAGTGACATTCAATTCCGGAAAAAAAGCACTCGACCATGGAATTTAATTTTAAGTTTGTCAGTATATACACGGTAAATCCTGTAAGTTTCCTCCACTCTGTAGACTTAGAAACGGTTGCTTGATTCCATTGACTATGTGCGATCGAAATTAAACAACACCAATGACAGAAATCATCAACAAAAATCGAATCAAGGACTTGTTTTCACTCGACCGTGAGTCGCATCATCAACCGGAAGTGACGTGACACGGACCGACAGCATATCAACAAAATATCGACATTATCATCAGATCGGTACTCTGTACTTAAAATTTGCATGACTAATAATCATTGAATTGATTGACTGAGTGAATTTATTCGAAATATCAAAATTTTTATACAAAATATAATGATAGCAATATTGCACAAATTTTTTACATCTTAAAAATTACATTTCAAAAAAATATGATAAAGATAAAAAGACTACAATTCCAAACAAAATGTTAAAACAGGATCACCCATGAAAATCATAAATATATTATAACTTATTTCCAATGGGGTCCTTGGAGGGGAGGCTAAAATTGAAAAAGGCAGGCACAGATTTGAAGAACCAAAAAATATGTATAAATATCACACTGCAAAAAATATTTTACTCGACACTAAGTAAAAGGGTAAAAAATTACTCAATGTTGAGTAATATTTGTTGAGTTGTGACCTATATGAGCACAATGTTGAGTAATTTTTACTCAACTGTTGAGCTGTGACCTTTTTACTCAGTGTTGAGTAAAATAATTTTTACAGTGCACAAAAATGAAATAAGTTACTCTACTACTGTTGAATTGCACGTACAAGAAATAAGTTACTTTTATATTTGGTTCTATTTTCCAATATATTTAGTAATAATTTTGGGAAAAAAAGCAAATATCACGTGTTTGTATTCTTGTTGTTTTTCTTGTCCAACAAGTAATACGCGTTCATTAACCTATAAATATTGTATGTGCAATTGTTGCCATGTACCAATCTTATTTTACTTTCAATTAAAGACTTAGATTTTGTTAACTAAATCAAACAGTGTATTTTTCTTCTGCTTTCGTGTGAGTTCGGGAAAAAGGTGATTTTGAGCTTGAGTCAGTACGACTCGTAACAACAGCCTAATTCCCCCTCCCCACTCTTCGCAAAAAGAAGATTTTTATACCACTGGCAACCTCTGGCTACAGGTTGAGTCAAAAAGAAGTAAACTCCTGTTTGAGGCGCTGTAACTAGAGATCTGTAAGGAATCTGCTAAAAATGAAAATATCATCCAAAAGAGCAAACCCTATACGTCTAAATAAAAAAAGATATTGTTGCAATTGCTCACAACAAACTAAAGTTATACTCATTTGAATACAACCACCCATTTTTGTAGCTGGACACGGCTGATTGATTTTGATCCATTTCAATTTCGACGAATCAACAAAGTGCTAACAGGATTATTGTTGAAATGACAACTTTTGCTTTTAATGAATATTCAACAGACAATGCATGTAAACTCAGGATGAAGTCCATGACGGTACTGTAGTTTGTAGGGATACCAATTCAAGTCCTTACGAACAATCCGGCAGAAGCTTTATGGGGGAATGTTGGGTAAAAGATTGCGTCTTGAGCTGATCTTTGGGTCTTGCTGTAACGCATATCTAACTCCAGCAATCTTCACTTGTGATCTAGCAGTTCGTGGTCTGCCTGAAGCTTCCAGTTGTCTGTTCCTTAGTGTCCCATCCCATACGCATTGAGCTTGTTCACATTCTTATATAGGGCCTACTGCTCCCTTACATGGAATCCGATTAGCCTGTCACGTAACTTTATTTGCATTTGAAATTCGCGCCTTATCAATCAATATAATAGGTACTTGGAAAGTGAAACCGTGTGCAGCTACAAAAATGGGTGGTTGTATTCAAATGAGTATAACTTGAGTTTGCTGTGAGCAATTGCAACAATTGAATACATGAATACAAAACCCACCCAAGTCCATGGGAAGTGATTTTGAGAAAAACCCGTGTATCATTTTAATTCTTTAAGTTAGATTTACCTGGTCAATATGGTAAGTTTTACGTGCAAATGAGTGGATTTTAAAAAGTGTATAAAGTATGACGATTAGCATTTCAGGGACTTTGTAGGGTTCATTTTAAATTTTGGACTTGGGTGGTTTTTTGAATCATATACAAAGACAACAACGTTGGAATGAGATTACCACTAGTAAGATAATACAGAATAAAGTACACAGTATGTATAATGTTGATATGTATTCCTTTATTAAACCCATTTTTTTTCAAAAGTCACTCTCCAGCAATGAATGTGTTATAAGTGGACTTTTATACATACTGGATTTCAATCAATGTGTTACAAGGCTCAAATCACGGAATTTGGTGGTTCTTTCATACATGCTATTTCTCACATGCTCAATAGACACAGATGATGAATTTGAGTTGTTCTTTCATACATATGACAGGCCTGTGTATAGCAACAATTTCCCATGCTTAACTCAATTTGGCCAACGTATGGACTTGGGTGGGTTTTGTATTCATACATTCAATTCTTTGTTTTGTTTAAACGTGTAGAATTTGCTCTTTCTAATGGTGTTTTTATTTTTAACAGATTCTATACAGATCTCTAGTAACAGCCCCTCAAACATGAGTTGACTCAGCCTGTATATCTAATAGTTATGTATAAAAAAATTCTTGCAGATTAATTCGTCTAGCAAAAATGATTACAACAAGTTGCAATACACTCAGTGACAAACTTTAAAGAGATATGACATCACCCAATTTACATCTCGCCGTGATTTAATAGTGTATTTACTATGCAAATATCCACTTTCGGGAAATAACCCATTGTTATGCTAAATAGCTTTCCCAATTTCACGTGCTGAAGGCCACACTCGCCATACCTCAGTGAACATCAAAAGAGGAGTTATCTGTTTCTGTGTGTGTGAATTTCTAGCGTATATATTTCTGTGTATAATATTTATGTATTTGCCAAATGCCAAATATGGGCATGACCAATAATTATTTATGAATATTGCATGGTACATAGAGAAAATACCCGGATGGTGTCCAAATTTGGCTAGAATATACTTTATGATCGATACTATATGAGTGAGTTTGATATTTTTATGAATGAACTGTCATCCGAAAGAGTGAAATGCTTGGTTGAAATTAAATCTGTGTCTGCTTTTTATTTATTTATTTCTTTTGCATGTAATATGAAGATAACATATTCAAATCAATATAAATTGTGATATTTTGGCCTACATACATTTGTTTAGCAAGATACGGCTTTCGAAAGCATCTATGGCACGATTACCGGCTATTGTGCTTGCTTTCAAAATGTATCTTATGTTTTTGCCGGCTATTGTGTTTGCTGTGTTTTAATACGTATCACTGATTTTCCAATACCGAGTTGCACTTGCTGTGTTTTTGCTATGTTTAAAAACCATCACTTTTATTTACCGGCTATTGTGCTTGCTTTCAAAATGTATCTAATGTTTTTGCCGGCTATTGTGCTTGCTGTGTTTTTTTTTTTTTTTGTGTTTTTTTGCTGTTTTTAAACATATCACTGATAATCCATCGGCTGGATATGAGGTTAAAACGTATAACCGATATTGAAACAGCTATATGCTTGCTATGTGTTTTGTTGTGTTTTAAAAAATATCACATTTATTTATTGTAAGACGTATCACTGACTTCCCAAAGTCATACTTGTGTTTTTTGCTATACCGTATTTCAAAACATATTCATGATATTTCACCAGCTAGATATGGGCATGCATGCTGTGTTTTTACTGTGCATTTACTACTGCATTTTGTGTGTTTTATTCCACTTGGATGATTTGACATAAAACGTGGAGTGTTTACATTCACCAGTCCCTCTGTATCTACGGCACACACCGACATCGCCTGGCTAATAATTACTTGGTACATCAGAGATACTAAAATCAATACCCGGGATCGATACACGTGAATGTGATATGCACGATGTTGATATTCAGATGAAAATCTTTGGATACCGGGGTAGAAAATGATGAATATCTCCCGTAAATGATTTCGTATAAAGAAGCCAGATGTGGTTCCTTGCACTTGGATATACATGTTGAACAGATATGATAGTCGTTAGCTATCGTCTTGAGAAAGAAGCTTGCGTCTTGAACTCAAAAACTGACAATAATTCTGATTTTATATGTGCAGAATTATAAAGCGCAGTGTATAGGTCAATCGTGGAGGTAGTCTAAAAGCAGTGACCTATGGCGTACCATGCTAACTCACACCACAGAGAACCTATTCTTGAGAGGGCACTCTATTCACGTGGTTTCTTTTCCAACGCTAAAAGATCACGAATTTTTGTGGTTTGCAAATGAAAAGTGTCCGCACTATCGATTGATTACGTAACTGTTATGAATAATTTATTAGGTTTTTCAATGCAATCGCCTCGACCCATTAATGCAGATTATCTGCATTATCAAAGTACTTGGAATAGCAATCCGGTGAGTTCACTGAACTACGCCCTAATACTGATAGAGTTTTAATGGCGTTAATCCTCTCCATACACAGTTGAACAAATACAATAGATGAAGGTCAACACGTATGACCTCCTATGTGACATGTTATATGTGGTGTACAAAAACCTGAATATCATAAAGATCAGTATTCGTGTGTGCATATGAACTGCCCGTTTACGTTGCTAAATATTACTCATTATATATTATGACAAATATTGGTATTATGACAATACGGTATTAAACATTGTATATAAAACGACTAATAGATCCTGCTATCATGGCGTCAGGTCAATGTTCATCATATCCCGTATGTTTCTTAAAATTCACTCATATTTGAGACAAATTGCTGTGCCCATTTTATAGGTGCACAGGTAGATCCGTGTTGTTTTTAATTTTCATTTCTTTTTAATGAAAGAATTAAGGTTTTCCACTGCACGGGGGCCACAAGGGTGATACTAATTTTAATGCTATATTTTCAAAACGAATACGTGTTCCCGGTTGACTCTATAGCGATTTCACAGAAAAGGTATTTCTAGTACAATGCAGCGTCGGACTCTAGCTGAGAGCGTAGCCTAAGTCATTATAGACTCCAATAATGGCTCTCCATACACAAATGAACAAAGGAGGGAGGGTAGTCTCCTCCGTGGCCAGCTTGATTTCGATGGAGCGAAACCAAATTGGCTGCGGAGGAGACGGGTAATTTTGCCATGCAAATGAGCTGAGTGTCGTAGCCCTGCTCACACAATAGATTTTTGATAATCTGTGCTCTAGTTCAGTCACCGGGCTATCGTTATTAGCCTTAGTCAGATGTCCTTCGGCCCATTATGCGACTCAAAACTATTAAACAGGACGGAACAAAATGGCCATGCGTGGCGGTGGATTCAATCTACCATGGCGATTTCTGCCATGAGGATATCGGGGCGATGACACTGTGCGGCAGACCACATAAAACCCAACTTGTAAAACATTTTGCTGTTCAAAACCCAACTTGCAAAACCGTTTGCTATTTAGATGTTGTAATATTATGTAGCTTCTTTGATATCATCAGTATTATTTGCTTTGAAATCAAGGTCAAAGCAAAAAGAAAAAAAAAAACTTCGTCTGTATTTAAAAACAAGGCCTTTTGTTCCGCGGTTTTTATCTGATACCAACAGAAAGCGTACAAAATTTAAACACATGTCAACTCATTTATATTATATTATAAAAGATCAGTATCCATGGAGAAAAAAGTAATTATCAGTGCTCGTCGTTCGCAGGGTCAATTAAAATGATTACTAATTCATGTTGAATCTTGGTACAAGGACGGGATTTCAATTAAAATCAATTATGCATTGATTTTGGTTTCATTCTACAGAAATAAAGTAGATGATTTGTATTAATTTACTTGTATTCATGTTAATTCGTAATGATGCGTCTAGATTCTACTGTACGTAAATTGCCATGCCATTAGTCACAATAGTTCAGAAATGACTGAAAATATGCCAGTGACGGTTTCATTGCGAGACATGCTAATTGTTGAATATGTATCGATTTGGAATTAATACACTGTCGGTTCTGGTGATTTTACCATATTTACCAGGTAGGTCATCACTTTTATTTGGTGTCATTAATATTGCCCTCGGTAAAGCCTGTCAAAGTAGCGGGCAATTTTGTTACTTATCTCAGCAATTCCAGACTCACTGCTGAGTTCGGCATCAATCATTTGACATTACCTGTTGTTGATGAGTCTCAAGTCTTATAGAATTCCCACATGTGGACAAATCTAGACTAGCCCTGGTCATGCTGATATTAAAATCTTCCAACAGATATAAAGCATGCCTTGTGTGTCAAGATATAAAGCATGCCTTACGTGTCAAGATATAAAGCATGCCTTATGTGTCAAGATAAGCTACGATATGGGTGTAAAAACTCAAAATGTCTATATTTTGACAATTTTGTGTTTCATTCGAAAACTGTTGGTTTAAATTTCATATGATTTGAATTTATTGAATTTATGACACACCATAATAATAATAATGTTCTATTTTCCGTATCTGATAGCACTCTCACTTTTCGCTCTCTTTCTTATTCTCAGTATTGGGCCACGTGTGTTTGTTACAAAAGCGTCCAAACCCCTCAAACGGTGGTGATCTAGAATGGTCCCTTACATCTGAAGAACGATGTTGGTGCACTTGGGTTATATCTCCAATAATGAAGACTGTTCAAGTGGAAGGTGGTCTAGGAGGTCATTCATCTTGCGTGTCTGGAAGTGATAGAAATACAACGTCACCTGATTTGTGGTTTACAGAGGGTACATCGCATCTAACCAATCCTATAAATTGGAATCAGAACGCATTAGATTCCTTGTTGGATCGTGCCCTTTTCTGTGGTAAGTCGATTTTTATCTTTTATCGTGTTTCATCTGCTTTTTTCCAGATGAACTACGGGGAGAGCGGATTTATTGATTTATTGTCTTATAGAATAATGATCCGTGGTTGACCTCGTCAACGAAATCGAAGAAAAGTATATTCGAAAAAAAGGGGAAAAAAGAAAGAAAGACTCTTTCTGTACACGATATCGATGGCTTAACGTCCTCACAGAAGGACGAAATTATTCTCGGTTTATTTACCCGAGTCCAATTCAGACTTTCTTGTCCAAATAAAAATCCCAGCAAGTTCAAGAATCGAACCAAGACCTCATGCACGCGAGAACTCTAACCAATAAGCCACACACACGCGCGCCTATATTTTATATCTTATCGTTTATCTGCATTAGATAAATCGGCACCAATCATCACGAATTTACCGACCAACATAACACAAACCACAGATCCATTTTCGCCAACGGCAATTGTCAACTGGACAGAGCCTTCGGTGTGGGATGACTCTGGATCTCAAACCCACACATCGAGTCATATGCCAGGAACAATGTTTCATATTGGGTCTACAAGAGTAGTTTATACATCAATCGATCCATCTGGTAACATAGCAACTGTGGAGTTCTTTGTTACAATTATAGGTAATAAATAACGCCTATAATCGGCGTGTGATATATAGATATAATAGATACACATTCTAAATTTTTGCACAAATTGCAACACCGTCGTTAATTTTGCAATCAATACACTCATCAGTATATGATATATGAATCTGTGTGTAGCAACAGAAATGGATTTGAGTGTTTGGTATCAGCAAATACAACAATTTTGTAGCGGATTTCTTATAAATTTCATGCAAACGGATCACAAACAAGAATCAGTTATGTGATATGGAGGCAGGAGCGTAGCCAGCCTTTTAGGGTGGGGGTGGGGGGGGGGGCAACCCCAAGATTTTATTCCCCATTGATCAATTTTGGGGCAAAGCCAAATTTTCTTCCCCATTTGTCAATTGTTTGCCATTTTAACGAGAGACTTTACCGTTAATATTCCTACGCCACTGTATGGAGAATATTACATGCAGATTCTTCCAAATTAGTTAGTTGCAGTTATTAATTAATCAGATTTCTTTGATCTTTCTTACCTTGGTCTTCTTGACAAACTTGATAATTAAAATCACTGTGCCAAGGTTCATCAAACTTACCCAAACCACCATACGCCACTTTGTGTTGTGACCGACAATATAATAATGTTTCTTTTTGGAACTAGTTGGTGCAATATGCATATTAGGATGCTATACATCATTCCATAATCGGCATTATTTTTATTCAGATATTGAGAAGCCAATACTATTTGGCATGCCTGATCACATAACAAAGTTAAGTGGGCACCCAAATGAACCGATAACTTGGATAGAACCGCACGCTACAGACAATTCTGGAGTCGTAACACTCACATCAAGTCATGGTGCAGGTGACCTATTTCCTCTCGGGGTTACACTGGTGACATACACGGCAGTTGATCCATCGGGTAATGTGGAGGCTGGGACGTTTGCGATAGACATTATAGGTTTGTTTTCTTAATTATTTATTTAACTATGTTATTAAATGTTACGTAGGTAGTGGGAAAAAGAACAAATAAACACAATTGTGAATAATTACTCGAAAGAAAGAACAGTTTACTAACCCATTGCGTTACAGTTAAACAAGACAAATAAACACAAACCCCGACCTGGAAACAGCCCAACTTGAAAAACAAACAAACAAACAAAGGGAATGTGCTGTCATGGGATTCGAACCCATGACCTTCCGACGCCCTATCCAATATGCTACCAGCTCCTATATATTAAAGGTGGTTAAAATCGGTGCTAATTTTCATGACCGTTAATACTCTTCATTTGTCCTATCACGCAGGGTTATCACCCAATCACTGCGCTTGTCGTATGGCCATTGCACTAGCATAGCCGGTATCTTTCAAGAACTTACAAGGAGAATACAGTTTGACGAAATTTGAAGAAAAAAATGCCCACAAAATGTGTATATCATGGCGGCTACAATCCCAAAGGGACAAGATGAGGGTTGCAAATTTGTTGAAATGTTTGAATGTTTGGACCATTACCTCCTACTCACCTGCTTACAACATGATTTATGTTATCAACGGTCATTTCAGCTGACCATGGCGTTTTGCCCACGTATTAGAATGTTAACATTAAACATTTTGCATTCTGATTTTGAACAGAGTGTCGGTCGCCTCTTGGTATGGAGAGTGGTGACATCGCTGACAGCCAAATCACGGCGTCGACAAGTAGCCCCTCGCCGCCATGCTGCCTAGCAAGGTATGTCTAATATTGGATAAAAGAACCTTACCTAGTAAAATTTACAAAAAATACACATGTCACAACAATGTAGGGAAGTTTGGCATTTGCCGCCGCTCGCGTCCTTTAAAAAGAACCGGGCCACGCGGCTTGTCTAGCGAATGTTAATCTGGTGCGGATTTTTGTGACATATTTCAATCAAACAATCAGAACGCCACTTCCGTGGTGTGCAGTACGTACAAGCTCTATATTAGCAAAAAGACGTCGTACTTCTCTGAAAGAGTGCTATTTTCAGCCGTCAATGAAAGAGGCATTAATGTATAATGCTGTGATGATCATACCATAACGGCGCGCGGCTCTGGAATTTCGGCACGGATAATAATTTATTCAAGCCAACCCGGGAAGCCAACATCTTCAGGCAGTTTGGTTTGGCATACACTAGTAGAAAAATTGTAATGAGAATTCTTTCAAAACGATGAGAATTGGACAAAAGTATGAGAATTGAAATTTTCTCATCCAAATGAATGCGAAATACTAATTAGCGTGTCACCCACCTGTCACATTGTTTTAAATGAGGAAATTTAAGTTTCAACCGTCATCCTGGCGTTATGTATATCTTGTATATAGCTAAAATCAAGTGCAAATTTGCTGTGACACATCCACGGTTCACCTCCCGCCCCCTTATTCAATGTTGTATACCAAACACCGCATTTTTTAAAATGTGCTATATCATGTATATGTTTGCTCCAACATTGGTTGGTGGGGGAGGGAGGGGATTCAAAATAGGCTGGACATTATACAAATAAAATATCCTATGGCGAACTTCATATGGACGTTTTTATTGAACCGAGGTTGCGAAATATGCATATGCAGTTATTAGGCCTATGAATTTCTATAATAATATATATAAAAAACAAAATAAAATTGAACATGTTGAAGAAAAACCAAGAATTGATACATGGAAATAGAAATCAATCAATCAAGATTTATTCATTTAATATTTCATATAAATACATTTTAATAATTATACAATACAGAAGAAGTGTAAATTGGGAATGTGAAGAAAGAAAGAAAGAAAGAAAAAGAAAGAAAGAAAGAAAGAAAGAAAGAAAGAAAGAAAGAAAGAAAGAAAGAAAGAAAGAAAGAAAGAAAGAAAGAAAGAAAGAAAGAAAGAAAGAAAGAAAGAAAGAAAGAAAGAAAGAAAGAAAGAAAGAAAGAAAGAAAGAAAGAAAGAAAGAAAGAAAGAAAGAAAGAAAGAAAGAAAGAAAGAAAGAAAGATAGATTTCAGATTCACCAAAAGACCCGCTCACCTTCCAATCCACTCATAGGTCTTTGGTATAAATATATGCCGATAATACAGTTGTATAAATTGAATAAATAAGTTGAGATCAAAAAGGTTTTTAAACATATCATATAGAAGAGAAGAGGAAAAGTAATAATAACAAAAATTAGCACTACAGAAGATACGTCACTATGTGAAAAGGACAAAACAGCAATTTTACCGTGCAATGACAAAGTCGCGCAAATACGTCACTATGTGAAACAGCAAATTCTTCAAATTGCAGATACGACAAACCGAGCTTGCGCAGTATAATGTGATCGGCAAATACGTCTGTATGTGATACAGACATTTCAAGGTTTTACAAAATTAAATTAATTAATATCTCACTAATTAAGCCACTTCGAGGCATGGTCTCTGGTGAATATGTAGAGTAGAATATAACAAACTAATGTACCAATTTTTCAAAAATGTTAAAAATGTCGAATACGTCAGTATGTGGCCGACGATACGTGCCCTCGTCATTTTTTACGAGCCCGAACTCAAATTAAACTGGTCTACATTTGTATTACCATGTAAGATTTCAGACTCACAAATCAACAATTGGTATTTAAAAGCCATGGGTTGAAGATTAAAAGCCCATTCAGGTCTTTGCTCATTCGGACGATCGTAAAACTTATCAAATTCTGATTTTGGTACATATGTCATTGTCCTAGATTTGCGATAAACATAGCCTGCTAGTGGTCAACCAGTGTATTTAAGTTCAAAATAAGACACTTTGCATTAATCTATAATTTATAAATATTAGCTACATGTATTTGAATGGGGCTTCAACTTCGTAAATACTGCTTTTTTGGGGGGTCAAATTCTGCATTCCCAAAATAATAAAATGACAATTTGAATAACTTATCATTCACTTTTAAGCAAATTATTTAATATTAACATTTTTTTCACTTGCGCTGGGATTACTGGATGGAACTTTAAGTCTGTCTTGCTGACCTATTGACAAACTATTACGAGCCCGAGGGAGGGTAAAGTTGTATAATCACCCGCGTACAAAAAAAGTACCCAAAGCAAGTATTTTTCATGCAATATAGAAGCAAAGTAAGTACTACTCAGTTGTTTTCTAACCCTAAGCAAGTATTTTTGTTGCTATGAGTAGCGATAAATACACCCCTCCCCCCCCCCCACACACACACACAAACCGATAGCGATCAGTCAATTCCACCAAGATTTCTACCTTGATTTTAAATCTTGGTACGGACTCTGGCTACCCTTTACGAATAGCATCTGTTACCATTCCCCCACTCACGTATCGCCTCGGCCGTCAAAAAAGACCCTTGCTCCTTTGTACTCGGGTGATATACAACTCGAAAAACAAGTTCCCCAAACCACCATCCCAACCCCAACCCCGGATAACGGACTATATCGGCAGGCCCGCAATGATGTTCCTATTTCCGCCTTATTTTGTGCACTGGCCAGCACGGCTTACGATCACAGCGATGCGATGGCATGTCAACGCGGCTCATGGTTACCATGGCGTGGAATAATATTGTTTAATCTATCTAATTTTCCACAGATATGCAAGATTACACTTCGGTGAAAGATGGGTTGCTGATGCAGCTGATAACAACAGATGGATCAAAATTGAGCTGTTGTACAACTACACGTTAACTGGAATCATTGTGCAAGGTCAGTAAAATGTGCGCACGGTCTTTTGGATTTGTTCCGTGACATCACATGTGAGTCAACCTCGTTTCACAGGAGACTTGCAAGTAGACAACTACGGTCATCAACATTATCTCCTCTGTTTGTTTTGATGGTTTTTTAATTAACTCAGAACTGATAGCGTGCCATTGGCAGGAGATGTTTCTCATGCTTTGAACCAAAGCACTGGAACAAACTTCCCGTCCCTTACCAGTAGACTTCGGTTATATATATAAATGCGCTTTTATAAATGCGCAGGTGACCAGATGGCCAGCGCCATATTTGCATTACATCACTGTCAATCACTGAAATGACTATGAGGGATTGGATACAGTTGTGACCTGGTTTCGTGGCTAGCACTGGCAAGGAACATTGGCTGGAGGTTCGATGCTATAAATTTGCAAGGATAAATCATGGATATCGAAGGATCATGATTATTGCCAGCACCCCCCCCCCCCCATGTACAAACATAACTAATTTTTATTTATTTTTTATTTATTTATTTATTTATTTATTTATTTATTTATTTATTTATTTATTTATTTATTTATTTATTTATTTATTTATTACTTATGTCAAATTGTCATATAACGTATGAGCGTGATGTATAGTATACGAGTCTTCCTCAACATCTTCCAGCCGGGATGATTACCTCAGTTATCTACGTATTTATACTCTGAATTGTACGTCAAAGGGTGTACAGATTACTGATTTAGCATGGGGGGACACAAAAAGGTGCTTAAAAACACATTTTGAATTTGTTTTTTTGTCCATTTTGATACTTAATTGAATGTGAGCGAGCGAATGAGTAAGTTGGGGTTGAGGAGGTCGGGTGGGGACATCTAGCCTATTAAGTTCGAGAGGGTCATTATTCCGAAAAGGGCTAAAGTTATATAGTTTCGTCAATTTACGTTAAAATTAGAGTTAAAATTAGGGTCAGGGTTATGTTCAGTGGCGGCACTACGGGGGTGTGGGGTGGGGGAGTGGAAATACTTATCTTGACTCCCAAATAAATAAATCCATGACCCATTCCTCCCGAAGAAAATTACAGCCCCCTAAGTTCCCTATCATCACGGGTAAAATGATCAAATAACATCATCGGCAGCTACTCAGTTCTGACCTTAATGCCAGTAAGAATCACATTTCGTCATCAATATGGCCAATTGCCACGCCCATTTAGCACGGAAATACTGAAATACAAGTTTTTAAATCAGCTATATCTAGCTTTTCCGTCATCAATTTTTTTTGTCCGTAATCATGGTAATGGAAAATCTAAATAAAGAGTGTATGTTTCGCTCAAATTATTTTGCCCTTTGTAATCAATGCCACTATTTTGCAAAAACAATTTTCCTTGTAACCTGTCATTTTCGACTATACTTAGGCGTGTGGAATTTGTGTACATCCGGGTACCTTACATCGTTGAACACGGTATGGCGACTTGTAGATGTCATGTGCGCATTTATAAAAGCGCATTTATATATATACCCGAAGTCCACTGCTTACGGTCATAATTTGGAATGCTCAGACTGTTGGCATTTTCAAGAACCTGCTAAAATGCCATATGTTGCAACAAGTCTGTCATAGTTGATTTCTTGTGTCTGCCTTTCAGCGCTTTTGAGCAATTGGCATTTTGTAGATTGGCGCTATTTAAATTGTTATTGCTGTTGTTGTTGTCTATCACCAACAAGTTTTAGTTAGGCCTAAATATTTCCAGTGTAGCTAGGATATGATAAACTAAACGCGTGTATCAGAGTAGGTTATTGAAGCGGTTAGATGATACTACATCGTTGTTGTTCGTACCATCAAATATATATCAGGTTTACATGTGTGTTATGTACACCACGTTATGTAGAGATGAGGCTACAAGAACATTTTTGTTCATACCATCAACAAGAAACATATCTCAGGTTTTCCTGTGGATTAAAAAAGGTAAAGGAGGCGAATGAGTGTATGTAAACAGTGAACGGAGTGCCTATTTCTCTCCCATTGATGGGCCAGACTCCTCCATTTAATGTTGCCGTTGCTGTTGGGGGATCGCTACACCTCCACCATAGAGAGTCTATTACCTTCGCAGCATTAGGCCTACACAACGCTGATTCCCATTTATACACATGGGTGGAGAGGAGAAACTGAGGTAAAGGACCTTACTCGATGGCTTAAATTGCATGGCAACGGTGTGGTTGGAACCCACAATCTCACGATCATGGAGCATGTGCTCTAGCGCTTAAAAACATATATGCCCATACATAATCATTGGGTTATATGAAAAATATAGGAGCTTTATTTTCTTTCAGATCTTCACCAAGATACACATTTTGATGATGAATGTCATGTGGGGGTGCGTGTGGGGTAGCTGTCAATCGGGTCACCCACCTTTTAAGAGTTGGTGACGCTACTTACAGAGCTGGATGATCGAAAAAGCATAAGATTGATTAACTTTGATTAAATGTATATCTTTAAGGTTGGGGAAGTTGGACCAAATCTCTATCCATACGTTATGAGATGCCGCTTGGATCTGGTACTCTCGTGAATATCAAGGATGAGCAGGGCAATACACAGGTAAAGTAACCTACTTGTATAACAAACCTATATATTAACTGTAATTCGTGATAATCATGATCAATGAAACACTTAATACCAATGCTTTGATAGCAAACAAATCAACCAAATATTTGTGACAAGATCATGTGTCCTCAAAGGCGCGCCCCGAAATGTTGTGTATTCACTTATATTTGGCAACTTGTGCTTAATGTGAAAACTCATGCGACTCCCCCTTGACTTACCAACACTGCTTTATACCCTTATCCTTACCAAAAATGGATTTTCCAACTTTATCACACAATTATTACACATCCCCCTGATTATTTTGTCTTCTTTTCAGATTTTCCAAGCCAGTAAGGACGGACACACCCCTGTTTATATCATGTTTGACGAGCCTATCTATACCAGTATTATACAGGTGGAACCCAAGACATGCGACAATGGAATAGATTGCCCGATGAGGCTGGAGATTCTTGGCTGCCAACAACCTCATCTGATGTAAAATATGAAACACATACTTCGAGCGTACACACCCAATGTATTAAGAATACACCCACTGTATTAGGAATACACCCAAATGTATTAGGAATACACCCAAATGTATTAGGAATATACCCAAATGTATTAGGAAAACACCCAAATGTATTAGGAATACACCCAATGTATTAGGAATACACCCAATGTATTAGGAATACACCCAATGTATTAGGAATACACCCAATGTATTATGAATACATCCAAATGTGTTAGGAATACACCCAATGTATTAAGAATACACCCAAATGTATTAGGAATACACCCAAATGTAATCTCATCTGATGTAAGACATACAACATAGACTTTGTAGTTATATAGGCCTAGATATCGTAGACATGGTAGAGAATGCGTGTGCGGAACCGCAGGACTATCTACATATTAAAAGTTTCTATATATTAGAACATTTATAAGAATTAATTCGTTTGACTGTTTAAATGAGTGCTCGTTGCGGATACACATCTTGATCAAGGTTAAAAAAAAGGCTCAAGCCAGGCTTTAAATCCTATTTAAGCTGTATGAGAAGAAAAGAGGGAAACAGATCTGAAGATAAAGATCAAGGAATAGAAATCAAGTCCAAACAATGGGGCCTAACAGACGTGAACTAATTATCTGCCTAAGACATGTATTAACATGTAAAACATGGCTCATTCAAATTGATGCTAGACTATGCCATAGTCGAATTTTGAGAAATTTAGAAATATGCCTATGTTATTAATCTCGATATTATAATGTAATAAATAGTCTCAATATCGTGTACCACCTAGATGTAGGCATTCTAAGTGATTTGTGTCCTGCCTTACTTTAAACAATAATTTGTGTTTTTTAATATTTTTTTGAAAGAGGGCTCCCTTTATGCCTACCAGTGATTCTCCAGCAGTCTGTTTTATTTTGGAGAATTGCTCACGTTGCTGACTGCTGTCCCCGAGCCTGAAAAATCCGACTATGGACATAGGATTGCGGTTAAGTCATTTGACGCTACGATGAGAATAAAATTGGCTCCACCCCTTGACCAATCAGAAACAGCGAATAGGTTCCGTCTCGTCCATAATTGTACAAGGGTTCTTGTATTTGGCAAAAGATCAGATAATTTATTTAAAGAAAGATCAACGGTGGTACAAATCGATCAAGATTATATTTAGTATTTACTGTGATAAATATTGAATAATAACCCAAATAAATAAGAAATACCCGTATGGAAAAGTCGAAATATACAACGCCAACTATTTGTCATCCCCGTGGGAAAGTGTAGCAATTTATTTGCCAATATCGATCAGCCGGAGAAAATACCCTAATTTGCATCCCGAATTTGCATATAGCATCTATCTTGGCCTGTTTACAGGTATCACGAACCTTACTTTTTTTGTTTTTCCATTTTTATTCACCTGTACTTGGGCCTGGTGGAAGGGAAAAAAGAACATACAGACATGGTCCACCAGACCCCATCTTAATTACGGTAACCAAGATATATGCAAAGATACAATCAGATTATGACAATGAGAATTAAAAAATACTGCCCCACCACGACAACAGGACCCAACCAATACCTCGGTTAAAAAATAATTAAAAAGAGCAAATGCTACGCTACCAAGAGTGATGGAAAAGGCAAGCAGAAAAAGAAGTGGTAGCCCAGCAAAAGCATGAAAACACAAAGGCAACTGTTGGGTCCCCCTGCCATGGGTGGGCAGAATCAGCACCATACAACATGCATAATAAGATCAAACAAATAATGTTGGTTACGAGTGCATTAATAAACTAGACCAGGGATTTTCTAGACAAAAACACAAATCCCACCCAAACACCCCCTCAACAATCAACGCACCCACCCATCCCCAAAACACACAAACATGCAGGACAAGTGACAAAACAAAACACTGAAAACTTTCCCATCTCACAGTGCAAATAACATGGTCCACCATGGCAAGAAAAAAAAAAAATGAAAAAAGGGGTAAAAATATATATAAACACACCACGATAAAAGAAAATTGCATCCCATTAAAAACCATCACGAACCTTACTTGTGTAGTGCACACACGGTGACAAACCCACAACTGAGTGCAAATATTGGCGTGACAGGACATCGTTTAAATAGGCCGGCCGGCAAGATCACAACACAATGTTGACTTTTCTGTTATTTTAGGGGGCTGACATTTTTTTCGGAAGGGGGTCCCAAATAAACGGGAGGGGGTCATAGATTTTGGAAAGAAAAATAAAAAATAGGGGGTCATAAAATATTTGATGACCAAAATGTTGGGAGTCACAAGATGACCACAGATAGTTTTTTTTATTTTTAATTCAAAAAGACTGATTTCAATACAATTTTAGTCTGTTTGGGGTAAGGTGTATGGGGGGGGGGGTCATAACATTTTTGTTGCCGAAATAGGGTGGTCGCAATGTTATTGACGCGGATGTTTTGTAAATTTGGAAGAAAATGCCGGCCCCCTTAATTAGCACTTTTACTTGATCAGGTGCTTTTGATATTTAATGGCATGCCGAAAGACGGAAAGAGACTCGTTTTGTGTGCCGTTTTGTCCGGGCCTTCATGCAGCCAAACCTAACTACGTTATACACTCAGAGAAGATGGCTACATAGGCCAAATTAAAATAATGTCTACCAGGTAAATAATCATGTCCGAAATTCTAAAATAACTACAAATATAGACGGATTAAGAGAGGCATGAACTTATTTTCCCGTTATTATGAAATATTTATTTAAAAAAAATGATTACCACAATAATTTAATAATCCGCACAATCTTTCTCCATGTGTCGCGAATAGTTTCTTTCCTTGAAGACAATATTGTCCCTGGCTAGAACTATCTATCAATATAACTGATCTAACTGCGTTCATATTTTGCTTCCCAAGGTAAACTCAAATTGTGTGCTTCTAGTCTGGAATTTCCCACCCGACAAAAAGGTGCTGCTTTGGTAGAAAATATATTTCCCATATTATATCTAGTTAGTAGCTTAGGAACCGGGGTGCTACCGTCAATAATTGGTGCAGGGGATAGAATACCCTTCACCCCCCCAACAATTTCAGGTGAAGTGAAAAAATGTCATTAAATCCAGGAAAATTTTTGACATATTTTTTGCAACATTTTCTGACTCTGAGGGGGGAACCGCCTCCCAGAATGGGTCATCAACAAATTCCATTTTGTCAGTTCCATGCTAAAAATTTGGGTAGACTGGCGAAAACGTCTTTACCAGTCATGGAATGGTGAAGGACTTGAGCCGGCTTAAAATTTTCACATCCTACTGATGCCAATGCATGATGATGAATCACATTTTTTTTTGTATCGCACCCGGCCTCATCAGCAGAATTCCCTGAAGAAGTCTCGGGTTAAATTGGTCATGTCATGGCCCGTCTCTAAACAGCGTAGGCCCATTCCATGTCAACTCCAGGGATGTGCACCGCAGCACCTCTTCAATTTTTTCTTTTTTCTGTGTGGTGGTAGATATTGATGAGAAAGTAAAATCCTGAAAATTTGAGCTTCATACTCCATTTCGTTTTCCCGTGGCATCAATTTGAAATTTAGGGGTAGCGTATGCAAAATCAAAAATGTATACAACAAGTAGAAAACCTTATGTTTGTTGAGGCCATCAAGAACTAAAGCTCAACTCCTTTAGAAATGTTGTCCAAGAACATATCTTCAACATACTTTTTGATGGTGGGGCAATTGTCTGACATTGGTTTTCAGGGGGATCAAAAACTTTAAAAAAGTGGTTTTCCATTTAATATCTTTCAGCTAAATGTATTCTCAATATGCTCAATATTGTAACTCAGGACCAACTTTGAAGGGCTCTGAACTGGCCAAAAAAATTGACGCTAAAATTATTTTTACTTTTGGAGTTCTGACCTGACCCCAAAGTTGGTCCTGGTTGGACGAAGTTGCATTTTGAGGGCCCTATATCTTTTAAAGTAAAGGAGTTACAAGTTTTCTGATAGCAGATTTGAATTCTACACCAAAAAGTACCCCAGGATACATACTTTTCAAAGTTTTAAAGGGTTCCCTTTATACATTTATGGACCTCCAAACGTCGTCTTTCGCGTTGCGACACATTTTTTACGCTGACCCCCTAAATTTCAAATTGATGCCACGGGAAAACGAAATGGAGTATGAAGCTCAAATTTTCAGGATTTTACTTTCTCATCAATATCTACCACCACACAGAAAAAGAAAAAAATTGAAGAGGTGCTGCGGTGCACATCCCTGGAGTTGACATGGAATGGGCCCGTAGCTAAATAATTATGTTTATAAATTAATTTAGGTATATTTAATAGCCGGGAGAGACACACTTTTGAAGTTATTTACCCGATCAGGATTTATCCACACACGTACATTGTACATACACACACGACAGCACATGCATGAACGCATTTCTTTGGAAAAGCTGAAGTGCATCGCGCGGTTCATTACATATACACAAACTTTGAAGTTTTACCCCAAAAGAGTCAAACACCACGCGGTAACAGCATAAAATGAGGTCACAATTATGCAAATGATATTGATTACTATCGGGAAAATGGTAAGGCCCCGCCTGCACAAATGCTACATCACAATTGGTCAATTTATATGAAAATGCATTACATCATGCTATTCTTAGTAGGCCAAAAACCCGACAATCTTGCCATAGGGGCCTGTGTTAAGCATTTTGACCGCAATCAAAAGTCAGTAGTCCACTTGGGTATCAAGCTAAGGGCTAACAGAGGGCGTACGGTGACTGAACAGATCAGGAAAATCTATAAATTGTGCACACAATCGGAGATTTAAATGCAAAGGTAATAGGGGGTAATACTGAGTATGCACAATGGCAAGTGGACTACGGAGAAGTCTAATTGATGCTGGCAATTTGACATGCTTTAACTTTCTTTGATGCACAGCTTAAGGGTTGACTAAGTACTGTGGGCCACGGCAGCCAAAAAGATGATCGATTTTCATTGTCTAAATCAATATATTATTGAAAAATAACACCTTGATGTTTTGCAGAAATTTAGTCTACAAATTATATACTTTAAAAACTTGCTTGATTTATTTTTGTGTGCTTGTGCGGGTCTGAAGTCTATTTACGAGGCTTTAGCTGTCGATGTATAACCATCTTTATCACCCACCTGACTTTAGGCGCTTCATTTAAATAAATTGAATGCTCGTGCTGATCGATTACATATGAGAATGTATTAAGGCTGTCAGGTTAACATTTCTATAGCACGTAATGTAATCGCTGCGTATACATGTAAGTATAGGTGTAGGCCTATAACGGATTTTTTTCCACAAATGTCCATTTGATTTAATTTTAAAAAGGAGATTGGGGGATGGCGTTTGGGAGGGGCAGATTCACCCCTGTGAGAAGTTTTTAGAGGGGAGGAGGGAGGAAGAGGGGGAGGGGGAGGTGATATGGAGAATGTGAGGGGCCTACAGGAAGGGAGAAAGAGGAAAAATAAAGAGAAACAAAATGAGAAGTAAATTAAATAATAGAAAGATAAGGACACAATTATTATTGGCTTGAGAGGCAGAGTGAAGAAAGAGGAGGGAGAAGGAGAGCAAGGAAGTGATAAAGTTAGTGTAAGAATAAGTACAGAGAAAGAAAAAACCAAAAATAAATGTAATAATAATTATTATAGAAACTAAACAAATAACAGCACTAAAGCAGCCATTCGATGACATCAATGCCGTCATGCGTTACGTAATTAAAACGCCCAGTCAGATGTATTTCGCACCTGCCAAGCACAAGTCACCCAATTGAAAACTGGACGTGGAATGTACACTCTCATGAATATTGATCGGCAACATTTTCCAATATGTCAGCGCTCTAATCAGACACAATGGAACAATGAACGTTGCAGTCCGCTGTTTCAAGCAGATTGCACTAATCACCTGTGTATGTCTGCAAACATAGATTTAATACAATACCTCCCAAAAATACTAATCTTACATAATTATGTGAGTGATCAGCATGGTTTGACATCTATGGTTCAATGCATAGGAACACTTCTACGGCGAATAGGTGAAAACAATTTTTGAATATATATGTCTTACCCAAACCTTGAGGGAAAAGAGGGCTACCAGGAGACTGAGGAAAAAGACGGGAAGTAGAAAGATTGAAGAAACTAATCAACATGATCAAGACGCAGATATACATGGCAAAGCCGTCTAAATATTAAATCAGCAGGGATTAAGTATTTCTTTCTTAAAGTTCTTTCTTTAACCCCCCCCCCCCCCCGACAATCCCTCATTTCAAATCTTTAGTTTTGGTTTCTCTTTTGTTCAGAAACCAAAATCAAAGGATTAAAAAGTAGAGCTGATCTGGTCTGCAATCATAACACTATTATGCTGGGAGGACACAGTATAGGGTATATAACCATACAATAGCCTATTGTGCTAACATAATTATTATGATTGATATCGGAAATCTATCCCGCGGACGACAGTTGATGCTCTCTGTCGAAGGTAGGTGGCATATTACACTCACGAGTTCTAAGCCTAGAAATCATATACATGCGCGTATATTGAAGGATGGGCGGGGTGGGGGATTTGTTTGTTTGTATGAAACATAAACGATGCATGGAGATGATTTGATTATGAATTAGTTTATTATCCCCGGAAGCACAACCCATACCTCTTTAAGAGGGGCTCCCTCCCTATATAACCACCTCTTCCCTAAATTACCCCCTTTCCCCCTCCTTCTCCCCTACATTCGATATCTTCATCTCGAGCTCTCCTCCCCCTTCTCTTTCACTTCCAATGCTCTCTCTCATCTGTTTCTCTCTCTCCCGGCCCATATCCCCCTTGCCCTCCAACCACCCCCCCCACACACACACCCACCCCCCCCCCCCACCCACACACCACATATTCTCTTCTCCCCTCTATCTTCTACTTTTTGCAGTAAAAATTGCTTCAGTAAAAGTCATTAGGTTATTAGAGGTCATATAATGGCCTTCCATCGATCTGGTACATGGGATTAAGGACATGAATCGATTTTGTTTATAGCACCTATACAATTACAATAGTGCCCCCTTTTGTAATGTCGAATGCAAATATTTCGATGGTCTATATTTTTTCACAGGTGAATTAGCCTAGGCTTATTCGGTTTTGTGACCACGTCTTTCAATGTAGATTACCATGCTCAATTTCTCTCCTCGTGAATATTGCACTGCAAAATTTAAACATTTCTTTTGTATATTTAGAGTAAGTAACTTCAAATCAAATAATTTTACGATTCACACCACTTATAAGAAACTGAAACCCAAACCGAAACTGACTGACACAAATGTTCGGTTTTAAACAAAAGGTAGAAACAATGAGTTCGATATCTTATGATTCAAGTGGTTAGGCAGGACAATAGGAAACCACGTGACCAAAACCAAAACCAAAACTAAAACTAAACATTTGAAATGAGGCAATCAAAGAAAAAAAAGAAACCAATATTCCTTGTTTTAGGGAGTTGTGGGGAGACGAACGAAAACAACTTTGCGTCTCATCTGTAGCGCATTGGTATTACAGGCATAAACGTGTCTTTCAATGCGTTCATCATTTATGCAGCATTGTCAGTCCGGGGCAAACGTCGGTATTATCCTTATTTTCCTCCCCTTCCTCCCCTTTCCCTTCTCTTTATCCCTTGCCTCCCCTTCTTTCTCTCTTTTTTCCCCTTCTTTTTGTCTCATTTTCCGCTTTTTCGTCCCTCATTTTAGGTGTCCGGGGAGCAGTTTACCCCTCCGCTGGCTGCGCTACTCTATTATGCGCTTGCGGGCGAACTGGAGGTCTGCAATTACCTCGGACAAAATAAAGTTATTTTTTTAACAAATATTTTTGTCATTGCCATGTGGGTGTGGGTGTATGTTAATAGGGCTATGGGAGTTATAAGCTGTGAAAAATGTTTATTTATAGTGCAAGGGCAAATTATGCCCCAGGCTTATGCATACCAGAGTTCAGACCTTATTAAAATTGTTGGTAGTTTTGACTTTTCATTGCAAAAATGAGCGTATAATATAACAGTCCTCGAAGTAAATTATATAAATCTAATGACATATTCTTAAAGTGTATGTCGCAGGGAGGAAAAGCCGACGGTCAATTGAAAATTTTGACCTTTCATATTGAAGATATGGATTTTTTTCCCAAAAAGACCTAATTTTTTTTGGTGTTTTGGAAAAAAAAATCCATATCTTCAATACGAAAGGTCAAAATTTTCAATTGATCGTCGGCTTTTCATCCCACCTACATACACTTTAAGTATAAATCATCAGATTTATAAAGTTTACTTCAAGTACTGTTAAATATCAAAAATATCAATTTTAATGATTTGCCATAAAATGTGTATTAAATTGCGAATTTCAAAAATCAAAATTATTTGATATCAGAATGACATTCTTCGTATTCAGAATGCAATTCGATATATCTGATGTGCTCTAATGTCCCACAATAAATACTGTCCAAACGTTCATACCCCAGCCCTTAAGCATTTTATATTTATCACAGTTTTTTAAATGCGAACTTCCTACATTTAATTGACTCGCTCCATTACGTGTCAGGTAATTGTGCCTAAATTGTGCCGATTTAGAAGATCAACTAATCATGCCGAGAAATGTCCTTAATATATAAATAAAGATATAACTTATCCGTGTTATCGATGATATGGCTAAATGCAGCTTTCATTTACCAGCCCCCCCCCTCCACCAGGGTAAATTCTAAATTTCTCAAAATAATGTAAAACTCCCCGACTGTTTAAATGAGCGCTCGTTGCGGATACACACCTTGATCAAGGTCAAACAAAAGGCTTAAGCTCCCCGGCTATCTCCCGGCCAATTCCCTGACCGACGGGGCAGTATGTGTGTGTGAAACCCAAGCCAATAGTCCCAAACCAGCTAGCCAGGCAATTGAAAAGGTCCGGCACATGGGCAGCCCTACAGTGACAATATTTGTGACAATGCTCGTCTGCCCCACTATTCACGGATACCTGGTGGTTGCAGTGGGCCAGGGTTTCAATTAACAAATGCATTATCACCAGCCTTTATTTTCACATGCATGACATCTATAAGCTTAACTGCTGAACCTCCATACACCCCCATACAATCATAATTACTTACATAATTAGTATCATAGACATACAAAGTACATCATGAACTCTAACCGACTTTCATAGTACCCTGATACATGTAATTTCCAAATTCAAGAACGCCAGCAGCTAGTCCACAGTGTCGAATTCAGCAGTCATGCATGAACTCGCATAAGGGTACACACCAGTAAATAGTTTGGTGTTTCCGAAATGTAACATATTTTGAAAGTTTAGCCAAATCTTCATAAAAAGATAAAATGATCTTGCTCATTTTTCATGTACAATCTATTTCCCAGGCCTAAATGAGACATAAATATGAATCAGGGCCTAATAGTTGGGTTTTAAGCCTTTCCTAATGTATTACATTAAGTCATATCGCACTTTTGCATTTTCCAAAACGATGGCTTTTCTTCCAAGGGTACAGGAGATTTGGTGTAATGATTTGTTCCAAGTCTACCATGTTATAATAATAATAACAATAAACTTTTTAGACTGTGACAAGTCTGTCCTAAAATATTGTAGCTGTATGGATAATGATTTGGAAAATCTAAATCATATTTGCCACACCATGTGAATTTTATTTGAAGTTTTCAAGAAAAGTACACAGTGTTATAAGTTAATCTTTTGGAAGAACGCGGTTTTAGAATGACTAAATTTACAATAATGTTACAATATAAACATAATAATATTGCTTCTATATTTGAGATGTCTGAAATTAAATTGTTTTTTAACCTCTCTACTATCACTGACTATGTGATCAACGCAACTGTGGTAGACTTTAAGATGAAATCAAATTGAAGATCTGTATGCTTTGACCACTTTTTATAATATATGATGAGCAACAAAATGGGTCTTTACTTCTTTGGTAGAGAACTTGAAAGTCCACGACATTGAACCAAAATTTGTCGCTCTTTGCAAAATCTTTTGTCTCATGGGCAATATATTTTAATGTATGATATTGGATACATGATTACAGTAATGGAAGAAACATCAAATTTGACACTGGAATATCGGTCTGTGTGGAATATGGAAGATCATCTTATGTACAGTACATAACCATCATCTGTTTATTGTGAAGTCACCATTGCCACGAATTCTGTAAAAGAAAATGAATACATATAATTATATATATTTAGTTAAGATATGAGAGCGGTCTTTTCAGTTATCTGATGTTAGTCAAGGAATTGTCACGTTTATGCGCTTTAATGCCATTGCCTCTCCAGTGTAGTTGTCGCATCAGTGTTGCCACTTTTAATTTGCAGAGTAGCTGGAGTTGTTCGTAAAGATAAGATATTTTATCATGTCTATAGAAACAATATGGAAATTCTTTAGGCCAAAAAAGTGTGACCCAAAAAATTAAAAAACATCAAACCCTTTTTTTTTTACAATGATATAAAAATGAAGAATATTATGTTTTTTTCCTGTAACAATTGAAAGTTAATATTCCTGGCAGTCACAGCTTTCATTTTTCCCATTTAGCCTCCCCAACAATATTTTACCATCAATCAACATCAATATAGAAAACCAAGCATGACAAGTATGGTCTGGGATTTTATACTACAGGCTTCCAGCCCGTCACCCTTGTAACAAGCGTGCATATATACTGAATTTATACTGAATATTTAAGAATTTGATGCCAAATAGATTAAACTTTGGTAAGGTTGAAAAGTTTGACACAAGTACAAAATGTAAGACTGAATGTCGTATATTTTCTCTTACCCCACTTGCTGCAACACGCGTGTACAGATCTAAGACACTAAAAAAGGGAAATCGACCTACCGACCCACTCCTTTCAACCCACTGTCTGGGCAAACAAACACTTTTTTGGCCTTATTCTTACGGCTGTTTACTTACGTAGTTTATAGAATATTTTTACCGACTATTTCAATAATCATGGAAAAATAAAATCCAAAATTACCATTTTTAGAATATACATATAATATGATAATTGTTTATCATGCAATCAGCATGACAATGCAATGAAACAAACTGTAAAGTGTTGGTAATGTCCAAAGGGAAGTCATTTTTATATTTACTCGGAATATTTCATGATTTACCATTATAGTTGACCATCCTATTTTTATGGCAATTTAGGTACGGAATTGTTATAATCATGGCAAAATTACATCACAAATAAAGAGCACTCGACAAATCAAATATTTACCATTTTCAAAAATCCATATTGTTGACCATGAAATCAACATCAAAATACATAGAATGACTCTTTGAAGGGTTGCTTCTGTTCTAAGGGAGGTCATTGTTATTTGTACTCGCAATACTTACCCTCATAGTTGACTTGTCCATCGCCGTCTATATCGGCTTCGCGAATCATATCATCTACCTCTTCTTCTGTCAATGTCTCGCCTAAATTTGTCATTACCATGATTGCATGTCGAAGATCTGCAGCACTGTAATACAATGACATTAAAGAAGTAATCGTCATTGCAGTCTATTATAGACCATTATAATTGGGACCCGTCAGCCGTAGATGGGTCATGACATCGATAATCACGTGATTATTAAAAGGGTTAAAAAGAATGTCACGTGTTTTTATTAATCAAAGAATTTCATTTTCCTTTAGGCTATTTACCCCGTCTTCAGCTGAAACGTGCCACTTAGAAAAATCGTCCAAAGCTTAGGGACTGGGCAATATTTATGAACACTGCGGGGGTATGAACCTGCTGGGGGAGGGGAACAAGCCAATGTTGCCACGTCAAAAAGGGAGCAAACGCACATATTTGTGGGCACGCTCTAAAATGCACATTTTCCTGTTCGCTACGCTCGCATTATATATCTAGACCATCTGAGGTTTCCATATTAGGTTAACAGATATTTGGCATGTTCATGGTAGAAGGCAAAGGTAGAGAGGGAGCTTGAGGGGGAAAAGCAATTTTGGCATTAAAATTTAAGTGATCATTAAAATAAATAAAAATGCATTATCGTATTCTTCTCTTCGCAGAGCTTACGAGGATTTAATATAAAAATGTGAAAAGGTTGTCCATGACCTCTCGGTCTTCAGTTGACAATGGTATACTCACCTAATTAAACCATTTCCATCTTTGTCAAGCACTCTAAACGCTTCCCTGATTTGCGCCTCTGGATCTGTCTCTTCCACCATTGTTAAAAATTCAGAAAAATCTATGGTATCGTTTCCTGTGTATACAAACGAAAGTGAAATTTGACGACTACATAACATTTTCCCTGACATTCTCGTAAAGAAAACACGCATAACAATGTTGTTGTAATATTCATTGTACTTGCAAATGGTTAGTTGAAGTACTGAAGTGTATGACATAATAATACGGTACGGTTGTCTTAGATATAGCACAACCAGGCCTACCATTTACATAAACATGTTATTATTGTCAACGATGTCAATATGAGGTCAATTTCCTGAAGATATTCTCTGAACTATTTTTAGATATAGCAATAATAAACATCTCAAAAAAGTAACTAACCCCCCTTAAACAATGGCGATTATTCAAAAGGGGGCTATTGTAAGCCCAGAAAACAATAAAACACCGGTCAATTTAATGTAGTGAGGTCAAGATTTGAAAGTTGCACTTACATACAAATTTTTACAATACAAAAACACTCAGATATCATTATACAGATTTACTTCCATTGCACTGAATGCAAAATCAATAGAATTTACTGCAACTTTCAGATCTTGGGCTAAATTGATTTAAATGTATGCTGTGACGTCAATATTTAGTCCATTGCTACATGTACAAATGAGGTGTCAAAATATGCAGGAATAAATTCTGCTTCCAACGCATGTTACAGATTTGTAATACAATCACCCGTTTTTGAATAATGGTCATTATTTAAGGGAGGTCAGTTATTATTTTTTTTAGATGTTTATATATAATAACTAAACACAATAAGACGTACAATATGTACGTCCTGTAGCAAACAACCCGAATTCTCTTTCGGGCAATGTCCTGGTGGGTTTCTTTCAACTTCCATTCTTCTATGTAAAGTACTGAAAGCAGGCCCGTAGCCAGGGGTGCTGGGGTCCAAAATTTAAGAATTTGCGAGCTTTGGTCAAAAAAGGTCTAAATTTGGGGAAGAAAGTCCACTTTTGACATAATTGCCCCCCCCCCCCCGCCTTGGAAAAAAAAGTCCACTTTTTTCAAAATCAGCACCCCCACAAAAATTCCTGGCTACGGGCATGACTGAAAGCAAGCTTAACTTGAAAGTTGGACGCGTGTTTTCTGCAATTATGTTCACTTTTCGGATCCTATAATAGCATAAAAAACATACAATTAATGTGACTATACATCCCATTATGACGCAAGGGTGTTTCTATATGGAACAACTGCTTAAAACAATGACTACAAAATCTTACCATCAGCATCTACTTCATTAATCATATCCTGCAGTTCTGCCTCGGTAGGATTTTGACCTAGCGATCTCATCAATGTACCTAACTCTTCAGATGTAATGGTACCGTCGTCATCCTTATCAAAGAGGGAAAATGCCTCGTTGAATTCTAGAAATGTAACGATAAATCATGTTTCGGAAAATCTTATTATCTTTGTTTAAGGGATCTGGAATGAGCGTTTTGAGCGTTTCGACAGTATTTTTGTGGAACATGAGAGCACATCAGACATATCGAATTGCATTCTGTATACGAAGAATGTCTTTCTGATATCAAATAATTTTAATTTTTTGAAATTCACGATATAATACAAATTTCATGACAAATTATTAAAATTTGATATTTTTCACAACAGTCCTCAAAGTAAATTTTATAAATCTAATGACATATTCTTAAAGTGTATGTAGCTGGGAGGAAAAGCCGACGATCAATTGAAAATTTTGACCTTTCATATTGAAGATATGGATTTTTTCCCAAAAATACCTTTTTTTTTTTGCTGTTTTGGGGAAAAATCCATATCTTCAATACGAAAGGTCAACATTTTCAATTGATCGTCGGCTTTTCATCCCACCTACATACACTTTAAGTATAAAACATCAGAAGTTTTTTAATCATTTGCCACAAAATGTGTATTACATTGCAAATTTCAAACAATCAAAATTATTACGAAAAGGACATTCTTCGTATTCAGAATGTAATTCGATATGTTTACTCATTGACAACGACTTTATTCATTTTTACACATGTCAATACCGCGATATTTATGGACTTAGGGGAGCTTATTTGTTATACACTTGATTTGAAGTGTTTCATATTTTTTTCATTATTAAGTTTTAATTATACAACTGTTTCTTACCAGCAATTTGTTCTTCTGTTAGGTGTTCAACCTGGACAAAAAAAATAAATTGCAAATGTTATGATTAAAAACTTTAACTCTAGAACTGTGAATGGACCAACCCCTCTGTAAAACAGTAAAAACAATTTTGTATTGTTGTGTAATCAATGCATTATTTTGATTTCATGAAGGAATTCTTGATAAACTTGATTTATTTCAATCACGTTTTTCTGTTAAAACAAATAACAACATGGCCAAGAAATAATAGCAGTAGGGTATCCGAATAGCAACACTAGTCTTAAGGGCTTCCCATAAAATGCTACACTTAGGTATATTATATAGACGGTATGCTGAGAGGGACAAATACCAAAAAATGTAGGAACAGAAGTAGGTAAAGTTCTATAGCCGAATATTACCAATTCCGATGAGAGGGTGATTTAATTGACCATCCCCTCGTCGAATATGGGGGGAATTCATCCCCATCCACCCCGCCCCGTAGCGTACCCAGCAGGGGCTGCGTGGCCCTCCCACTCAGAAAATAAAAGAGAAAAGTGCCCCTCTGACAAAAATGAAAAGAGAAAATCGGGAAAGCAACGAAAATTTACCCCGATCATGGGCAATATATAGTGTAAATCCAAAACATTTTCCCACAGTGTCCAAATTTTTTTTGGAAACTCAGAGACTTAACATTTGTACAGTCTCTCTATAACAACCCGATATATGTATGTCTCAACGATATTACTGGGTCAAAATTATGCAACCGCCAATTGTTTTTTTCGTCTTTACAGGCGAAGGCCTGAAAATTCTCATACTTGATTTAAAAAAAAAGTCATAACAGGTTTTTACATGTAAAAATTCTAAAGAAAAAAATTGGTAAAATCACGGGGGAAAATCTGTTGAATTTTGCACCTTTAAGATGATTTTTTAGTAATAGATAAAATAACATCATAGAGGTATTTTAAATGTATCCAAAAGTTGTAGAAGCATTACGAATTAAGTTAAACAGTCAATTTAAGGAAAAAAAGAACTTACATTTATCAAAAATGGTAAAAATTGAAAAAAGTTGATTTAAATCAGCGATTTAAAAAAATCATTTGATTTAAAACGTGATTCAGGCCTAAATCGTGATTTAAATCAGTTGATTTAAATCGTGCCAACCTGCCCCGACCAAGAAAGCTTGCTACGAACATGCTACACCTATGATGAACGCTATATTCAATAAGCAAGGCATATTATGCATACATACCGCGCGTAAAACGTTTCGCCCTTCGACCGGCAATTTCGACAGATTTCCTTTGCCTCTTTCTTGCAATTCTTCAGAATGAATTACGGCGCTGATTGTCGATGCGAAGAGCGTCGCGGAAATAAGTACCATGTAAAGACGAGACATGATGATGCTGTTTGGCTGCTCAAAGAAGTTCCAAATACTCTGTAGGAATACTATTTGCAGTGTTGTCTGCTATGCCGTTTCAAGAAATGGAATAATCTAAAAACGGATTTTTTTTCTAAAATAAACCGTAGCTTGAGAGATCAGTGCAGAGAGACAGAGCGTGAGCTGTGCAGATGATCATACTTCTGCTACAAACAAGCAACTATATAGGCCACATACATGCTATAGTACGTTGTAATGTTGATTATAATCACCGACACACACACTAGGATCCACTACATGCTCATCTATCAGGGGCACAGTTCTTAAACCCCAATACATTTGTACATTCATTGAATGACCTTTGAAGATTTGGGTATAAAACCTCATACTCTGCAACTTGGGGTCAAATTTTGCACCATGATTATGTAATTGAGGCTATTGGACTATGCCATTGGGATGAGGCTATTGCGGTCCATAGTGACAATGGCGTATTTCACAGCAGAACATTATACCGTCCCATGATGCATTGGTTGTGCTCAATCACATCATTATTATAACCATTATCGCAAACTTCTAACAGAGTTGCTGGTGCTTAACTTTTTCCTACTCAAAAGGAGATTTTGCATCAGAAAAATATTCCGTTTAGATGTTATGAACGAAAAGGTGTAAGGCTCATCCCCAATTGTGGTATACCACACATACCGTTCTCTGAGCCACTGTGAAACGCGTTTTTACTTCTAATAATGTATCAAAACGGCAAGTGTAATTTATTTTGGATAAAAAAATTGGATTATTTTAATATAGGCTTCCAGGATTACGTACGTAGTTCTCCAAGCAGTCCTGCATCACAGTATCCATCCAGATATCAGATACTTCCGGTCCTGTGTCCTATTAAACAATAATAAGGACGTCTACCGGGCAGTCGGAGCAATAATTTACTTTTATTTTACTTTTTATTTGCTTTATATCTTATATTATTAATATATGTTTGTGAACATTGGAATAAGGCATGTCGGGAAGTGCGGGACTAATGCTAAACGAATTGAATTCAACATAAACTGAATCCTTCGAATCCTAGTGCGTATGATACATTGTCAGTTAACCTGAACGTTGACCGACTGAGGGCAGTAGTGTAAATGTCATGTAAATGATGTATACTGCTCCAAAAAAGTACCCTTAAACTTGGGGAAAAATCCTCATTTTAAAACGAAACCATATCAGGGTAAATAATTTTTGTTAAGACATCCCATTGAATCCAATGTGACCTCAGCAAGTAAAGTTACAAGCATTTGATTACACGAGGGTCCAGTGACAAAATGGCCTATTTAAAAATCCACGGACTAGACTACTGGTTTGAGACTAGTTGGTGGCTCCTTTATGCGCGCCTTTTTTAATTTAAATTTTAAACAAAAGGAAGAAAACTGATACAAAAGAACTGAAAAATAAAATAAAAGTTGTGAAAAGTACAGAGCAGAAAAAACTGAAACAAAAACTTACAGCTTTAAATAAAGCTTGACTAAGGAAATTGTGACGTCTCTTTGTTGCGTTTATTTGAATCTTTTCGCCTTGTTTGTCACTTTTAAAACTAGACCTTGTAACTTTACTTCTTGAGGTCACATTGGATTCAATATGGTGTCATAATGTACAGGATTAAAAAACGCATCTATTAAAAAATGAATTTGCCAAAATATGGTTTAGGTTTAATTTAGGATTTTTTTCCCAAGTGTAAGGATACTTTTTTGGCGCAGTATATTTAAATGCAGATGTTGCACGTTCCTTTCGTAGTTATTACGGTACAATTTTTATTCTTAGGCATATAGCCACTAATGATAATTATCCATTGCAAATTTAAAGTACAGCTATCCGATTTGATGATAATGTCAATTTTTTATTAACATAGAAAGTCACTTTGTCATGTATAAATGACGTATTTAAATGCAGATGTTTGATGTTTCCCTTTCGTTGTTATTACCGTTTGATAATTATTATTATAATGATAATTATTCATTGCAAATTTAAAGTACAGCTATCCGATTTGATGATGTACATAGAAAGTCATCTTGTCATGTAAAGGACGAATTCAATGCAGATGTTGGACGTTTTCCTCGCGTTGTTATTACCATTTTACCCTTTTGCAAATTTAAAGTACAGTGACTGTCAAAACGTGGACTCAAGATCTTCATCGGATATGATTTTACCCCATACCCTGAGTGAAGCACTCACCCCTGCACAAATTTTATATTGTTGTAATCAATGGGACCAAGAGAAAAATTTGACACGTTTTAAAGTGTAATCTCCCTCCCCCGACAAAAAATATGAGAGAATATCGAGAAGGTAAAGGAAAATGACAAGGAGCCCGTTTTTTCACCAAAATTCATCCAGATCGTGGCCAAACAGTGTAAAATGCCCAACTTTTTGTGCTCGCACATTGTCCCAATAAAGTTCGAAGAGTTTACATAATACAGTCTTTTTGAAAAAAAGAAACCCAAAATGTATCTAATGGTAATACCGGTGCAAAATAATGCAAGCGGGATTTTTTTCGTCTTTGCCCCGAATTTTGTATTTTGTCTCGGCCTTTCTCCCGACCAAGAAAGCTGGCTACACCCCTGTTCACTAGGGCCATTTTGCAGATCTTTACGAGGCTCATGGTATGAAATTACTATTTGAGAGACAACAGATTCGACAACAGACTCCAAATTAACTACACATTTCGCTATTCCAGTTGAAACCCACCCCCCCTGGAAGGTTTTAGAAAGATCCACAGGAGGAGTATCTTTTTAAATGTAAATGGCCAGAGTTAATCAATTTGAAACCCATACTCCCCCTGTATTATGGCTTTATCTTAAACTGTGAAAACACTAAGGAACTTTATAATATTGTCGAATCACTACTCCATCAAAAGGATAAACCCAAGCTACCACCTCATTCTTCTAATCAAGCATTGGCAAATACCTTCAACAAATACTTCATTTCAAAAATCACCAACATACGTGCATCTTTCACGCATGATGACCTTTCTCCAACTCTGGACTTACTCCGCCATCTATATGTAATTCTACTGTGCCAGAGTTGAACACTTTTTACCGGTCGCAAATTAGTCATGTCTTCTCCATCTAAGCATTGCCAATTGGATCCAATTCCTACTTCGATTCTCAAGGACCACATTGACCTTCTCCTCCCAAGCATCACAAATATTGTAAATTTATCTCTTGAAACATCTACTTTTCCTATGCAATTTAAAAGTGCTGTTGTTAAGCCATTGCTAAAGAAGTCAACTCTTGATTCTGAAAATCTCAGAAATTATCGACCTGTATCAAATTTAACTTTTGTGTCAAAAACTATTGAAAAAATTGTAGCATCTTGTCTAAACAATCACTTTGAAACGCACAACCTTCTGGAAAAGTACCAGTCTGCGTACAAAACATTTCACGGAACTGAAATAGCACTTTTGAAGGTCCAAAATGATATCTGATGTGAACTTGATAAAAAAACATGCTGTGTTCTTAGTTCATCTGGATTTATCTGCGGCCTTTGACACTATTTATCACAATATTCTTCTTTCGCGTCTTGAATCCTTGGGTGTCAACGGCCCACCCCTTAAATGGGTTTTGTCATATTTGTCATGCAGAAATCAATCCGTCAGCATTGGAAATACTCTATCATCTGCGGTAGACCTACCATTTGGAGTACCACAAGGCTCTGTGTTAGGCCCCATATTTTTCACTATATACGCATCACCTGTTATTGAAATTGCTCGTCATCATAACTTGAATATTCATACTTATGCAGATGATACGCAGCTTTACCTTTCTTTTAATGTAAACAAACCCAAAGATGAAGACTTAGCTCATCAGCGTATTGAATGGATGACAAAAAATAAACTAAAACTTAATGATGACAAAACTGAATTGCTCATAGTATCTTCCAAAAACTCTCAAAGTAAGATTCATCGTAACAGTATTCAAATCGGATCCTCAACTATATCTTCTTCAACCAGTGTGCGAAATTTAGGCGTGTGTTTTGATTCTACACTGTCAATGGATAATCATATTAAAAAAGTGTGTCAATCTGCTTATTTTCAAATCCGGAACCTACGTAGTATTAGGAAACTTCTGTCAAAGGATACTGCCGAAATACTTCTTCACGCCTTCATTACCTCCCGTTAAAAAAAATGTTCTACTAAATGGAATTACTGAACAACAGCTTAGGAAACTTCAACTTGTACAGAACTCTGCCGCACGCGTTTTGACAAACACTCGCAAATTTGATCATATCACATTCTTATGAATCTGCACTGGCTTCCCGTACGTGAAAGAATTGTATTTAAAACTCTTCTTCTCACATGGAAAGGATTAAACAACATTGCACCTTCTTACCTCACTGACCTTCTTGTTCCATACACACCTGCACGCACTCTTAGATCGTCAGACAAATGTCTATTAAAAATTCCACGATCTACTTATTCTCTGGGAGACCGTGCTTTTTCTACTGTTGCACCAAAACTTTGGAACTCGCCTCCCTATAATCTGAGACAATCAATTTCTGTTGATCAGTTCAAATCTGGACTCAAGACTTTCTTATTCAATGCTGTGTATAATGTCAGTGTTTGATTTATCATGCTTTTATACTGCTCTGTATTTTTGTTTTACATGTATTAAGGATTCTTTGGTTTCATGTTGATTGTATTTTGTATTGTAATTGTATTGAGCTAACAATTTGGATAGCTGATTTGTTTTAATCAGCTATACTTTTTTGTTAACTCTGTTTTCATGTTTACTTGTACGTGTATCTTGTTTTTTTGCGCCTTGGATTAGATTTAATTTTCTAGATAAATGGCCCATTATAAATGCTTATTTATTATTATTATTATTAGGTTCACCTACTGCACCTGGGCAACATTCCGCGCATATCTTTAATGGCTGATAGAGGTGTATGTATATTGTCATTTTGGTATTCAGATCGTCTATTAGGTGATAAGATGGCGCCGGCTGATTGTTTCTATAAAACACTGTATGCTTTCATTCTGGACAAAATTAACTGTTTGAAAATACAAAATGTGTTGCAAGTTCAAAAGGAGCACATTAGGCTACATGATTAGGGTTAGGATTAAGGGATAGGATAGGAATTGAGTTAGGATTAGGTTTTCATGTTAAAGGAATGTTAGGGTTAGGGTTGGGATTAGGGTTATGATTAGGGTTAGTGTTATGGCCTAGGTGTAGGGTTTAGGGTTAGGGTATGGGCGAACTGGAGGTCTGCAATTACCTCGGCCAAAATAAAGTTATTTTTTCAACACAATTTTTTGTCATTACCATGTGGGTGTGTGTATGTTAATATGGCTATGGGAGTTATAAGCTGTGAAGAATGTTGTTTATCTATAGCACAAGGGCAAAATAGCTCATGCCCCAGGCTTATGCATACCAAAGTTCTGACCTTATTAAAAATTTTGGTAGTTTTGACTTTTCATTGCAAAATTGCATTTAAAATTTATCGCAGTTTTTTAAATGCGAACTAACTACGTTTAATTTACTCGCACCGTGACGTGTCAGGTAAAGCCTTGAAATTTTGCCTATTTAGAAGATCAACTCATTATGCAGATATAATGTAAGCTATCTTATCCATGTTATCAATGATATGGCTAAATTCAGCTTCATTTACCAGCCCCGCCCCCCCCCCAGGGTAAGGGGGCTTATGCCAGGGCTTATGCCAGGCTAAATTCTAAATTTCTCAAATGTAAAACTCCCCGCTACTACTGAACCTGTATACACCCCCATACAATCATGATTACTTACTTCATTAGTATCATAGACATGAAATGTACATCATGAAATTTTGCCAGGGGGATGCCCCCCATGTTGACGCCTTTATGTGGGTTTCTGATCAAAATTCAAGAAAAGTGGCCTTAATTTTGTCCAGAATGAAAGTACACAGTGTTATAAGTTAATATTTTGGAAGAACGCGGTTTTAGAATGATTAAAATTTACAATAATGTTACAATACAAACATAAACATTTTGCTTCTATATTTGAGATGTCTGAAATGAAATTATATTTTAACCTCTCTACTATCACTGACTATGTGTACCGCAACTGATGACTTTAAGATGAAATCAAATTGATGATCTGTATGCTTTGAGCGCTTTTATAATATGATGCGCAACGAAATGGGTCTTTACTTCTTTCGTATACAGTATGGGCCAAAAACAACTTTACCCAATTTAAAAGGTGCATATCTCAAAATTGAAAAGTCTGCTTCAAATTGTTTACACATATTCGTAAAAAACATCTTCTTAAAGAGTATTTGGTGAAAACACTATTCAAAAATGTATTGAAATAAAAACGTGACGTTTTAAATCAAAGGGTCAAAATTAACTTTGTCCACGCGAAGGTCTACTAGATGTCGCGTCGCATCACTTGCAATAGCGAGTTTGATAGAGAATGAGAAAGACTCAGTATACGCAAAAATCTGTTCATAAAACACAATCAAATAAATCAAACATAAACAATTTAAATGTCAAGCTACGATATGTTGTCATGATATGCAGCTTTCATACTGCAAAGATATAAAACAATGCGCTTCAAATATTTTTTTTTTTTGTCATTACGAAATGTTATCTACAAGAAAGTTAGAAGTTATTGCACTTATTGCGTTCGTGGTATTTTCGACAAATTGTTGCGTCGACAACTGACTCTGGGGTTAGCTGCAAGTTTCCTTTGAACCGCTGCAGAATTTGCAGCTGAACGGTCAGTTCTTGGACGTCCGCTCCGTGCTTTGCATCGATTCATCACACTTCCGAGGTTGTGAAAGTTGTTCGTAGTAGACCGAGTTGTGATAGGTTTCGGCGGGACTCTTACGTTCGGGAAACGAATCCGAAATTGACGCTGCACTTCCAAAAAGCTTTCTGTTCTTAAGTATACCTCTGCCATAAAAGTCCTCTGTTGTGTTATGAATTATCTTGACACCTTGCAAACCTATTTAGAAATAAGCCACGCAGTCACGAAATGCACGAAAAATTTAAAACTCAAGAATTACACCAGATGAAACCTTTGTAATTTTGTAATTTTTATGCTAATTATTGGTCAATGACAGGAGTGAAGTTCGAGTACATGACAAGTAAATGGGGATTAATATCGATTGTATTTCAGCTTGTTTCTTTCATGCATTTATAACAATCATCACTTTTCAAAGACAAGCTAAACGTGTTTACCAAGTACATGTATGCCTAACGCATAGGTATGCCTTTAAGGCCCTTACTCTCAGCAATCGGACACATCCCATTGAATTACGTGTGGACAAAGTAATTTTTGACCCTCGGCCGTAAAACTAGCACCATTTTGTTAATTTAGCTTCTTTTGCTTTCATTTCTTCGTCACATAGTTTTAGAAAGATATACATTTAGAATATGTAACAATACCATGAATAGCTCTTCTACAATTCGAGCAACCACCCTCTGAAATTGGGTAAAGTTGTTTTTGGCCCACACTGTAGAACTTGAAAGTCCATGTCATTGAGCCAAAATTATTCGCTCTTTAAAAAATCTATTGTCTCATGGGCAATACATTTTAATGTATGATTTTTGATACATGATTACGGTATTGGTAGAAACATCAAATTTGACACTGGAATATCGGTCTGTGTGGAATATGGAAGATCATCTTATGTACACCATACCATCATCTGTTTATTTTGAAGTCATCATTGACTTGAATTCTACAAAAGAAAATGAATACATAGTTATATTTAGTTAAGATATAAGAGCGGTCTTGATACAGTTATCTGATCTTAGTCAAGGAATTATCACATTGATGCGCTTTAATGCCATTGCCTCTCCAGTGTAGTTGTCGCATCAGTGAGGCCAATATTAATTTCAAGAGTAGCTGGAGTTGTTCGTAAAGATATTTTGTCATGTCTTTAGAAACAATATGGAAATTCCTTATATTCTTATGGCTATTTACTTAGTTTATAGAATCAGCATGACAATGCAAAATGAAACAAACTGTAAAGTGTTAGTAATATCCAAAGGGAAGTCATTTTTATATTTACTCGAAATATTTACCATCATAGTTGACCATCGTATTTGTGTGGTAATTTAGGTACGGAATAGTTATAACCATGGCAAAATTACATCACAAATAAAGAGCACTCGACAAATCAAATATTTACCATTTTCAAAAATCCATATTGTTGACCATGATATCAACATCAAAATACATAGAATGACTCTTTGAAGGGTTGCTTCTGTTCTAAGGGAGGTCATTCTTATTTGTACTCGCAGTACTTACCCTCATAGTTGACTTGTCCATCGCCGTATTTATCGGCTTTGCGAATCATCTCAGCTACCTCTTCTTCTGTCAATTTCTCGCCTGCTAAATTTGTCATTACATCTCGAATTTCTGCAGCACTGTAATTCAATGACATTAAAGAAGATAAGTAATCGTCAATGCCGTCTACTATAGACTATTATATAATTAAAGACAGGGATAAAGAGAATTTATCGCGTCTGACGTCAATCAAATTCGAGCACGGTTTGTTTACAAGTGTCGCGATGATGACTTGCTGAACGCGGATTTATAACCGGGCGCCTTATTGTTAATTTTGCACATGCAAACCATCTCAAAAGTTAGGTCTTTATAGTAGAAAACTTTCTTTGGCGAAGGCATCATGTCAACAATGCCTAGAAAAGCTGCTTTTTGCCTTGTAAAAGTACGTAATTTTTCGCCATTAGCTGCTATTCCTTTTCTCCGATCAGCACCGATCGGTCTTCCTTTTACGCGCTGATTAACCTGTGTAAACCAATCAAGGGTCGTAATTGTCAGTGACATCAGATGCGATCAATTGTTTTTATCTCTGTCTTTAATTATAGTTGTGACCCTTCAGCCGTAGATGGGTTATGACATCGATAATCACGTGATTATAAAAAAAGGTTAAAAAGAAGGTCACATGTTTTTTCATAATCAAAAAACTTCATTTTCCTTTAGGCTATTTACCCCAAAGCTTAGGGGCCGGGCAATTATGAACTCTGCTGGGGATATGAACCCTGCTGGGGGAAGGGAAGAAGCCAATCTTGTCACGTCAAAAAAGGAAGCAAACGCACACACATTTGTGGGCACGCTCCAAACAGGAGTACGGAAACGGTCAAATATGCACATTTTCCTGTTCGCTGCGCTCGCATATATCTAGACCATCTAAGGTTTCCATATTAGGTTATGTTCATGGTAGAATTGCAAAGAAAGAGAGGGAGCTAGAAAGATATTTTTGGCAGGTCATGGGGAATCAATTTTGGCTCGCCGTTTGCAAATTTTACCAGGGGGTTCATAATTCATATTGCACAGCCCCTGAATCTCTGAGGCTGGTGGTCATGATAACTCTCTGATTTTACCGTCAATTCAATTATTGCTTCACTTTCGATACATTAAAATATAAGTGATCATTAAAATAAAGATGCATTATCGTATTTTTCTCTTTGCAGAGGATTTAAAATAAAAATGTGAAAATGTTGTCCATGACCTCTCGGTCTTCGGTTGACAATGGTATACTCACCTAAGCAAGTCATTTCCATCTTTGTCAACCACTCTAAACGCTTCCTTGATTTCCTCCTCTGAATCTGTCTCTTTCATATTATTTGAAATTATTTCCATCATTGTTAAAAATTCAGACAAATCTATGGTACCGTTGCCTGTGTATACAAACGAAAGTGAAATTTGACGACCACATAACATTTTCCCTGACATTCTCGTAAAGAAAACACGCATTAAAATGGTGTTGTAATATTCATCGTACTTGCAAATGGTTAGTTGAAGTACTGATGTGTATGTATGACCTAATAAAACTGTACGGTTGTCTTAGATATAGCACAATTAGGCCTACCATTTACATAAACATGTTATTATTATCAAAGATGCCAATGTGAGGTTAATTTCCTGAGGAAATTTTTCTTATGGCATACTAGTATATATTTTAACGACATAACAATAAGATGTACAATATGCACGTCCTGTAGCAAGCAACCGGATTTCTCTCTCGGGCAGTATGTCCTGGTGGATTTCTTTCAACATCTGTCATGTCGCGTTTTGTTGCGTCATTTACGCGCGCCGATACTCGCGCCGTATTTTCCATTGGAACGGGAGATCGTAAAAGTGAATCGGCGAGTGAGAGCACGGTAGGCCTATTCAGACAGCAAAATTACCCTTTTTTTATATACTTTTGAGTAATAAGGTATGTTGAAACCTATATTTAATGGTTGTATGAGTTATATAGACTTTGTAGATTCTTTTCCTAATTGTGTACTATAGTTAAAATCATTGTAATCCGTATTTTTAGATCATCTCCTGACGTGACTCGTATTTTATATTTAAATGAAGCGCCTAAAGTCCGGTGGGTGATAACGAACTGTACATTGACGGCTAAGTGTGCCTTTTGTGATTTTGGCTCCTCAATCACACCCGTGGGTTGTATGACAACAAAGGGTACATTTCGCTCGTGTCATGTCAGTGACCGATTCAATGGTGGAACCCCTTTGTCCCGAACAAAAGGTACCTATCTATGAATAGCTTGTCGGAAAATCAAATTGACACAAAGGAACAATGCGTTACGTAATCTATTGCTTCTCCATCGTTAATAGCTCCATGGTATTAAACGTATATACAGGGTGAATAAAAAAAGTGCAATAGGTCAACGAATCAATATTCACATAAGAACCAAAATGAACCTTTTTATGAGTTATTTTACGGCGATACCCATTTTAACTCTTTGTCCACGACTCACGAGGCACCATGTAATTTGATTGAGAGCACACAGTGCGAAAATAAAGACACTAAATCTGAAACTGGCTTTAACTTAAATCAAGGTTAATTTTGCGTTCTTTCAATTCCTTTGTTCGCTTCGAACTAACTTTCTAATATTACTTAAGTCCTTCACCCAACGCCAACTCCAATTTTTCAATTCCCTGCAATGTGTCCAACTTTATATACTGGATATTTTGTAATTCACACCACTTCAATTTGCACGCATTCCTTTCGACATTTGAAACACCAGCCCATAAACTTGTATGTTTCTTTTATAGAGAATGAACATTTTTAATGTAAGGGTAAATATGAAAATAACAACCAATAAAAGTAATGTTTCCTCTACTTATACAAGACAAGGGGCATTAAAACTTTGGGTGCTCCAATCTACTTCAGTGCCAATGAGGATAAGAAAATGGCAGTTGTTTCCAATCTACATTACAAAGAGTGCGCTGACATTCATAATTTATATGTCTCGTGGACAAGCATTAAAATTGTGTAAAATGTGTCATAACAACAGAAAGTGCGAAAATAATCCATAATGAGCGTTATCCCATATTACTACATGCATTCTATTTCTTATGTATTGTATTGTTTTCAAGCAGTGAAATTGTAGAAATCGTTGAATACAAATTAATTACGGATCCAAAATGCACCAGTTAACCAAACATTGTTGCATTGAATATCAAAATGTAATTACAACAGTAAAAATAATTATTCTAATTATCAAAATTATGTTAATTAGCTAATTAATATTCATTATTGATTTTGTAAACTTTAAAGTCAATTTTCTTGTGTTTCATATTTTCACCAATGTTGGAATTGCAAAAAAATGTGGAAGCAAAACTACACCCCCTACTGGCCTGAAATTTGGAATGAATATGCTTTCATCCCTGATCTGTGCATTGAGCCTACTTGTGAATTGTTAATTGCATACTTCAATGTGAAATGTCTGCCATACAAAAGTTGCCCATGACGAAAATTTTCACATGACATGATTCTTGGACACAGTTGATAACCTTACCCCCCAAAGTCTGTACAAATAGGCTCAATGCACAGATCTCGTTGAGAGCTTTAATTTGATACCTTAATGAGCTTCATACGATGTTTAGTTCTTGCTCAACATTTGTTGGCGTTTCTCGGTTTTCAAGCTAATTAATTATGCAAATTAGCTAATTAATATTCATAAAACTATGCTCAAATGTATTTCTCCATATGGTCATCATATATGTATAACCTAACAATGATATGATGTTTAGTTACCAAAATAAGTCAATCCCAGGTCTAAAAAAATATCATTTTTTAATAATTTGTCATAAAATTTGTATTATCGCAAATTTCAAAAATTCAAAATTATTTGATATCAGTTAAGGCCATTCCTCGTATTCAGAATGTAATTTGGTATATCTGAGTAATATAAAGTGTATATCTGAGTATCTATAAATCATACACAGATTTGAGGTCAAAGGTCATTAAGGGGTCACTTCCGGTATAAAACCAAATTCCTTCAAAAAATTTTCTTAGCTAAGAAAAACATAGGAGAGTGACGGTATGTTCACACATGAATTTTGTCTATCCAATGTATATTGTGTATTTTTTTGTTTGAGGTCAAAGGTCATTAAGGGGTCACTTCCGGTATAAAACGAAATAGCTTCAAAATGCTACTTCTCCCACAAATTACATAGGACGGTGATGCAATTTGCACACATGCATTGCTATTACCCAGTGTCTATGAATCATACACAGATTTGAGGTCAAAGGTCATTAAGGGGTCACTTCCGGTATAAAACCAAATTCCTTCAAAAAATTTTATAAGCTAAGAAAAACATAGGAGAGTGACGGTATGTGCACACATGAATTATGTTTACCTTATGTATATGTGGTATTGTTTTGTTTTGAGGTCAAAGGTCATTAAGGGGTCACTTCCGGTATAAAACGAAAAACCTTCAACAATTTTTATTTGATAAGAAAAACATAGGACAGTAACGATATGTTCACACATGAATTTTGGTTACCCAATTCATATGTGGTATTTTTTTATTTGGGGTCAAATGTCATTAAGGGGTCACTTCCGGTCTGAGACGAAAACCCTTCAAAATGCCCCTTCTGTCACACATAGCAAAGTGGTGCCACGTGCACCCATGCATTGACATTAGCCAATGTCTATGGGCTTTTTCATATATTTTGGGGTCAAAGGTCATTAGGGGTCACAACACGGCTGTGTTTGTGGGTTAGACCACAGCTAAGTCTAGTTTCTATTGGAACGGGAGATCGTAAAAGTGAATCGGCAAGTGAGAGCACGGTAGGCCTATTCAGACAGCAAAATTACCTTTTTTAATATACTTCTGAGTAATAAGGTATGTTGAAACCTATATTTAATAATTGTATGATTTATATAGGCTTTGTAGATTCTTTTCCTAATTGTATACTATAGATAAAATCATTGTAATGACGTGACTCGTATTCTATATTTAGCATGTTTAGCATTAGTTTTTGCATTGCACGCTTAAATTCATTGTAGCAAATACCAATTTCACCTTTGGTCAATTAATAGTTTTTATGAATATCTTAAGATGATTTAATTTATTTATTCATTCAGTTCGTGCAAGAAATTGAAAGCATTGTTGTATAATATAAGTCAGTCTCTTGTGCATATTTTAAGTGAAGGTTTTTTCATATTATTGTTTCAGATAATCATATCACAGTTGTTTTAATAAACAAAGACAAGAAGTAAAACACATGCTTCTGCTTGATCATTAATCAACGTGACAGTAAAGAGTTTTGCCCACCGCTATACGATCTCACGACAACATCCAACCTTTCTATGTAAAGTACTGAATGCCAGCTTAACCTGATAGTTGGACGCGTGCTTTGTGCAATTATGTTCACTCTTCTGACCCTATATAGCATACAAAAACATACAATTATTCGAGCACGGTTTGTTTACAAGTGTCGCGATGATGACTTGCTGAACGCGGATTTATAACCGGTCGCCTTATTGTTAATTTTGCACCTTTCGACATGCAAACCATCTCAAAAGTTAGGTCTTTATAGTAGGAAACTTTCTTAACCGAAGGCACCATGTCCACAACGCCTAGAAAAGCTACTTTTTGCCTTGTAAAAGTACGGAATTTTTCGCCATTTGCTGCTATTCCTTTTTTCCGATCAGCACCAGATATATCGGGCTTCCTTTTACTCGCTGATTAACCTGTGTTAACCAATCAAGGATCGTAATTGACAGTGACATCAGACGCGATAAATTGTTTTTATCTTTGTCTTTCATTATATACATCCCATCGTGTCGCAAGTGTGTTTCTATATATGGAATATCTGTTTAAATTAATGACTACAAAACCTTACCATCAGCATCTACTTCATTAATCATATCCTGCAGTTCTGTCTCGGTAGAATTTTGACCTAGTGATATCATCACTGCACCTAACTCTTCAGATGTAAAGAGGGAAAACGCCTCTTTGAATTTTAGAAAAGGAAAGAGAAATCTTTATATTATCTTTGTTTAAGCTGTACCTACAACTAGCTTCATGTTTACCCATTGAAGATGACTTTATTCAATTTTACACATGTCAATACCACGGAATTTATTGACTTAAGAGAGCTTATCTAATTGTTATACACGTGATTGTATTTTTAAGTGTTTCTTTTTTTTTCCTTATAATGTGGGAGGGGCAAAATCTTATATTAATTATACAACTAACTGCTTCTTACCAGCAAGTTGTTCTTCTGTAAACTGTTCAGCCTGGAAAAAATTAAATTGTAATTGTCATGATTAGAAACTTTAACCCTAGAACTGCGAATGGCCCCCCTAATATTTTTTATCCGTCATAAAAAAAACGAACAAGTTTTTATGCCAGCACCTAACCCAGGGGTAGGACCGGCCGTCTATGATGACAATAGGGGAGGGGTGGTAAGGACAGCCATTGTTTTCAACAGTAAAATCAATGATTATCATTTCGCTCTTGTAAAATTATTCCAGGAGCTACTGACTTTTTACTTGTTAGTTAGTTAGGTTGAAACAGACATTTTCTTTTAGCCGAAAATCAATTTTGCCAATACTTTTGTACATAGCCAAAATTTCCCAAATTTGCATGGGCGCCATGACGTCTTAGCGGCATTATGTGGGACATGTGTGTACTTATTTTGGTATCACTGGATAGAGGAGACCCATAGCTATACATTGGCATCAAATATAACGGTATATGACGTTTATAATTGAAAATGGGGTGGGGTTGTAACAAACGTGTTACAAAATATGGCTCAGTAAGGGGGGTTGTAGCAACCCCCCTCTAAGCTTTTTTTATCCGTCATAAAAAAACGCACGCCTTTGCGCCGGGGGTAGGACCAGCCATCAAACATTACCATGGAGGGGGGGGGGGCTTGGTGAGGCCCCAATGATCTTCATTTCGCTATTGTGAACTTAAGCTACTGACTTTAAACTTGATTGTTAAGTGAAAATAGTAATTTCTTTTTATATTTAGGAGAAAATTTGGTGAAAATCGCATTGTTGTAGAATTTTTAGCCGAAAATCTATTTTCCCTATACACCCAGAATTTCCCAAATGTGCATGTGCGCCCTCACATTATGACGTCATAGCGACATTATGCGGAAAATGTTCAGTTGTACATATTTTGGTATTACTGGATAGAGAGGACCCATAGTATTTCGCACTTATATCATTCATATTCATAAAAAGGACAGTTTAAATTCGTCCTAAAAAATCGTAGTAGCACAAGCTCAAAAGCAATTTCATTATTCGGTCATTGAATTTTATATTTTTGTCAGTATATTTCACATTTGTATCATTGATATTCGTCAAATCTGTGGTCAATTTCGTCTCACGTGGCGATGGTTTGTGAATCGTAAAAGCAATTTCGTCTTTTGTCATTCATTTTAATACAAATGTCATTTATATTCGTCAGGTGCTAAATGGATGTATAATATGCCCATTTAAAAGGACTGTTAGTTCGTTTTAGTTTATGTTGAAGTTCTTATTCTTAGTTGAAAAGAAAAACCTTAAATAATCATAAAATTATATTAGAAAATGATAGAAAACGCATAAAGAGCTTTTAAGAAGAATATAAGGAATAGAGTAACGTTAAAGAAATCTGAAGGAATATATAGTGGGCATTTCCAAGCAAACAGGAACATAACCCAAAACATCAAAAATGCTCATAACTTTCAAACTTCAATTGCTACAAATTTGGTATCGAATGAAAGAGGTTAACATGCCCTTTAAATTGAGTCGTCTTACATGTTTACCATAAACATTCTTAGAAAAGCCTGTTTTCGGCTAAATTTGTTACTTTTTTGAGTGAAATAAAACCTATATTTTGGATCTCTTTTGCACATATTCATTAGATTTTTTATTAAATGGTGTTTTATAAATGGAGTTAACCGGGTTTTTTTCACAGCTCTCCTGTCCCATCCATACGTACAAAAGTTCAGTTGATATATTCATTTGGCAATGAGGATCTAGCCTTGAATGTTGGGTATTACATTTATTTAAAAAAATAAAGATTATGCTTTAAGTTTTTCGAGCTGGAGCATAAATTATGTAAAATGATGCCTAAAAGGGTAGCCCGAGTTACAATGCAATTGCCTTTTAGGCCTTGCATGATATACCAAAGAAAGAACGACAGAACAGAATTACATGCAATAAAAACAATCCAGAATAATCCTCCAAGAAAAATAAAGTTGCTTAAAAATTTTGGACTATCAATTTAAGAGTAATCTTTAACATGCTTATATTAATTTTGTAACAATTTATTGGATAATAAAGGTTAAAAGAAATTAAAGCCTATAATGGCACATAAGAATAAGTAAAAAATAAAATATATTTAAAAATATTTAAAACAAAACAGACCAAAAAGAAACCCCCAAAATGAACACACAATTAACATGTACATTGCATATAGGCCTATATGAGACGAAATTAAATGAAACGCTAATGAATTTCAATGACAAATGACGAATTTGCTTTTGTGAAAGGGATCGCTACGCATTTTCAGACGAATTTGACCTGCAATTTGACGAAAATCAATGACACAAACATGAAATATAATGCTACAATTTTGAAATCTAATGGCACAATAGAGAAATTGAACTGCAGTTTCTTGCTCGAAGATTTTTCGGGACGAAATTGAAATGTCTTTTGTATGAAAATCAATGACACAAGTGCGAAATACTCTGGGAAAACCTATATATAGTAGCAAATGTAACGGTATATGATATTTATCATTTTTAATTCAGAGATTAAACTTGATACTTGGTAAAACATTACAAGACTTGATTTAAATCAGTGATTTAAACAAAATTATTTGATCTAAATCGTGATTCAGGCCTAAATCGTGATTTAAATCAGTTGATTTAAATCGTGCAAACCCTGCCCCGACCAAGAAAGCTTGCTACGAACATGTTACACCTATGATGAACGCTATGGGCCTACTAAAAATATTCAATATGCAAGGCATATTATGCATACATACCGTGCGTAAAACGTTTCGCCCCCCGACCGGCAATTTCGACAGAATTCTTTTGCCTCTTTCTTGCAATTCTTTAAAATGAAATACGGCGCTGAATGTCGATGCGAAGAGCGTCGCGTAAACAAGTACCATGTAAAGACGACACATGATAATGCTGTTTTACTGCTCAAAGAAGTTCCAAATACTCTGCAGGAATACTCTTTGCAGTGTAGTCTGCTATGCCGTTTCAAGCAATTGAAAAATCTAAAAATTGATTTTTTTTCCTAAAATAAACCGTAGCTTGAGAGATCAGTGCAACAACACTGAGTGTAAGCTGGTGCAGATGATCATACGTCTGCCACAAACAAGCAACTATATATAGGCCCTATATGCCTACATGCTATAATACGTTTTATAATGTTGACTTGAATCACCGGCACACACACTAGGATCCACAACATGCTCATCTATCAGGGACACAGTTCTTAAACCCCAATCATGCCAATGCATTTGTACATTCATTGAATGACCTTTGAAAATGTGGGTACATAAACTCATACTCTGCAACTTGGGGTCAAATGTTGCACCATGATTATGTAATTGAGGTTATTGGACTATGCCATTGGGATGAGGCTATCGTAGTCCATAGTGACAATGGCGTAGTCCACAGGAGAACACTATACCGTCCCATGATGCATTGGTTGTGCTAAATCACATCAGAGTTGATGATGCTTAAAGATATATTGGTGACCTGATCGACAGCCTTACCCCGTTCACTTTTTTCTACTCAAATTGAGATTTTTGCATCAGGAAAAAATTCCGTTTAGATGTTATGAACGAAAAGGTGTAAGGCTTATCCCCAATTGTGGTATACCACACATATCGTTTTCTGGGCCGTTGTGAAACACGTTTTTATTTCTAATATCAAAACGGCTAGTGCAATTTATTTTGGCTTAAAAAATAGATTATTTTGATATAGGCTTCAATGTCAGGTACAAGACACAATACGAAAACAACTGACCAATTACCTTTAAAACTGCTTATTTCTGGTGGGTTTCCAGAATTACGTACGTAGCTCTCCAAACAGTCCTGGATCACAGTACCCAGGTCAGATACTTCCGGTCCTGTGTCCTAAATGGGCACATCTAGCATCTAGGTTATAAACAATAATAAGGACGTCTGCCGGGCAGTCGAAGCAATAATTTATTTTTATTTTATTTTTTATTTGCTTTATATCATAATACTATTTACAGAGTGTCCGTCCGTCCGTCCGAGCGCTTTTGCTGAGTCCGCGCGCTATTGCGTCGCGCGGATCGCTTGCGCTGAGTCCGCTCGCTATCGCGTGCACGCGTATCGCTTTCGCTGAGTAGCAACGGGCGCAGTGTGTGCAACTGAAAGCATTAGGCCTAACAGTGTGACTACCAGGTGCATCTCATCGGACCAATACGCCTATTTTAAACACATATTTCAATACAGAACGCGTGCATAGGCCTATTTCAGTAGAACATGACTATTTCCGGGGTCTTCCAGAATGGTTAATATTACAATAATCAGTTATGGTAAGGCATTAGGGCCTATAACCCGTAATATTAGGCGTTATTGCGTTTACTAATTTCAGGGTATTTTCGGGATCCTCCTTGGAAGACGTAGACCTAGGCGCTAGGCCTATATCATAGCAGTTAAAAAGGTCAGGACAGGTATATTGGTAACGGGTGTTGGGCAATTAGAGATAGGCCTATTACAAGAACTGCCCGACCCGAGGACCGCGAATTCTAGTTTTATATAATTATATGTTTGTGGACATTGGAATAAGGCATGCCGGGAAGGCAATGTTTTCTGCTGCGGGACTACAACTATCGAATTGAATCCAACATAAACTGAATCCTTCAAATCCTAGTGCGCATGATACATTGTCAGTTAACCTGAACGCTGACCGACTGAGGGCAGCAGTGTGAATCCACCAAATACAGAAATAACTTGTGTAACATATACCAGGAGGGTGAAAGTGCATAGGAATAATGCCGGAAACTACGTCACGCTATTGTTCGACTTAGAATACATATTTTTTAACGCATGCGTGTTCGTCAATACAGCTTTTAGTCTCCTCCACCTTCTCAACATGGTACGTGGAATGTCTGGAATCACACTGACGGCGGAGGAGAATACTAGCTGGTCAGACAGTTTAATTTTTACAAGCATATAATACCTGAACAATCACCGTCATTTGATCGATTTACTACAGAATATATTGTATATTCAAAATATAATTTTAATATTGTAAACCTGTTAACTTGTATATTTGTGTACTAAAGTATAAGGACACGTGAATAAAATCACGTCGAAGACAAAATGGCCGCTAATCCGCCTATTGTCTAGACCTAGGATACATATTTCAAAAGAGGGCAGCAGTCTAGGATGTGTTACGAGTCGTACTTGACTCAAGGCCAAAATCACCTTTTACCCGAACTCACACGAATGCACAACACAAATACACTGTTTATTTAAGCTAACAAAATCTAAGTCTTTAATTGAAAACAGAGTATGATTGGTACATATAATAACAATATCGCATATACAATAAAATCACACAATGACAGTTTTACTCTATGACTACTTAACCAGCTGTCTTCTTGTTGGGGATCCTAGAGTTCTTGCAATGTTCTGGACGACTGATGTAATATATCCTTATTCGCTTGTCCTGCGAAGTCCAGTGTACACTTGCGCTTATAAATCCTTGCGTATAAAATCCTCATACGAAAATGATGATGCTTTCTCCAATCTCCTTTGCGCTGTTATCTCCACAAATATATCTCCTTGCGCTGCTTTCTCCTCAAATATATCTCCTTGCGCTGCTTTCTCCAAAAATGGTGTTTCTTTCACCAATCACTCTTTTTCCAGGGAACCGGTTTCTTTAACACAGCTCCACTGTTTCTTGACAGATGCGTGGCCTTCACAAACCCAGCAAACTCCAGCAATTTGACAGAAGAACTTTTAATCCTTTGATGAGGAAGAGCACTTTTGTGTGCTCGCTGTCTTCTTCGTTGCTGTATTAAAATTAGCTCAATTATTGGCTATATAAACTGGTTAAAATGTACTTCTTTTTTGAAGCACGAAGACCATCACACACATGTGGAGTTTTCAATCTCCCATGGCATTCTGTAAAGTCCCAACTAAAGCCTCCAGCTTTTTATAGCAGTACTCATGCAAAAACCCATCATCTATTAATAAACCATTACTTCAATCACATTTTCACAACATTGCTGCAATCTTGGGATTTCCCAAGATTAATTATACACATTCACATTACATCACTTCCTGGGGTTTTCCTGATGGTGCAACAATGAACTGGGGCTTTCCAAGTTCCAAACATAGATCTGACTTTGTTTACAATAATTTGGGGAATTCCAAAATACAAGGGGTTTCCCATCTCATGAAATACTTTCAGCTTGTAAACAAAGTTAAATAATTAAATTAAATCAAATTACTCAGGGCACATCACACCCTCCCCCTTAAAAGAAGAAAGTTCGAATGTAATGAAAATTTTCTTAAATATTTTCTTCCTTTACATCAACTTTAACCTATTATCAACTTTGAGTGTTTAACTCATCATACACAGTGACTACTTGTCACACACAACTTCCCTTTTAAAGGAAATCTTTGTTTGTCAGTTTTTTTATGCAATTCTGGACAGGGCATCAGCCATTACATTGTCTTTTCCCTTAATATGTTTGATGTCCAGATTGTACTCTTGCAAGGTCAAACTCCACCTTACCAGTCTTTGGTTTTTGTTCTTCATCCTGTTGATGAAGGTGAGGGGATTGTGATCTGTGAAAACAAGCACAGGGTATACTGTGGTACCCAAATACACATCAAAATGTAGCAATGCTAATAGCAATGCTAGACACTCCTTCTCAATTGTGGAGTAATTTCTCTGGTGCTTGTTGAATTTCCTTGAAAAGTAACAAATGGGGTGATCTATTTGATCTTCACCCTCTTGCATCACAACACCTCCACAGCCTATGTCACTGGCATCAACAGTCAACTTGAACTGCTTCTGAAAATCAGGTGCAGTAAGCACTGGTGAACTCATGAGTATAGATTTGACTTTGTGAAAAGCATTTTCACACTGTTCTGACCAAATGAATTTTGCATCTTTCTTTAACAAATCAGTCAAAGGACTTGCTATCTCTGAAAAGTTTGGACAGAACTTTCTATAATAGCCAACCATTCCTAGAAATCTCATGAGTGCCTTCTTGTTTACAGGTGTGGGTATTGCTCAATTGCTTCAACTTTGGCTTTGATAGGTTTTACCTGACCTTGACCTACAACATATCCCAAGTATGTGACTGTGGCATGGCAAAACTCACTTTTTACCAGGTTGACTGTCAATTGTACTTCTGACAGCTTCTCAAACAATTGATGGAGTTGTTCCATGTGTTGTTCCCAAGTTTGACTGTAAACAATCAAATCATCTACATACGCTTCACATCCCTCTATGTCTGCCACAATTTGGTTCACCATTCTCTGAAATGTTGCTGGGGCGTTTTTCAAACCGAATGGCATAACTTTGTATTGGTAAAGACCAAATGGTGTACAAAAAGCAGAAATCTCTTTGGCACGGTCTGTGAGTGGAACCTGCCAGTACCCTTTCAAAAGATCAAATTTGCTAACACATTTTGCATTCCCAATTTTGTCTATGCAATCATCAATTCTTGGAATTGGGTACGAGTCTGTCTTTGAATGAACATTTGCAGCTCTCATGTCTGCGACCAATCGGTATGAACCATCAGGCTTGGGAACAAGTATACACGGTGAACTCCATTCACTACTACTTGGTTCTATGATATCATTGTCTAGCATGTAATTGATCTCATTTTTGAGATGTTCCATTTTCAATGGATTGACTCTATAAGGATGCTGCTTGATTGGTTTTGTATCACCAACATCTACATCATGAAATGCAGCATTTGTTCTACTTGGCGTATCAGGAAATATATTGTCAAATTTGTGAATCAAATTTGCAATTTGACTTTGTTGATCTTGAGAAAGATGACCTAACTTTGAGTCCAAATTAGTGAGCACATCATAATTGTTCAACTTTACATTATACTCCTTGTGCTCCAGCTCTTTATCCTGGTCAAATGTGACATCAGAATTGTCATCTTTACTCTTGTCTACATTGGCGATTTTGTCTACATCGGCATGTTTGTCTACATTATCAGCATGTTTTACTGTACACACAGGTTTTGGAATGCCACTGTCACTTCTTTCAACATACTCTTTGAGCATATTTATGTGGCATAACTGCCTGCTCTTGCGTCTACCAGGAGTCTTGATAATATAATCTACTTCACCCACTTTTGACTCTACCTCACATGGGCCATGATATCTGGCTTGTAATGGGTGTCCTGGAATTGGAAACAATACTAGAACTTTGTCACCTGGTTTGAACACTCTCTCTTTGGCATGTTTATCATACCATTGTTTCATTTTGGCCTGACCCTGTTTCAGGTTTTCTTTGGCAATATCAGTTACTCTGTTAAGCCTATGCTTAAAATTGGAGACATAATCCAATAAATTGATATCTGATTTCTCATTGAGCCACTTTTCTTTCAACAACTTTAAGGGCCCGCGCACTGTGTGTCCAAACACTAACTCAAAAGGACTAAATCCCAAAGTTTCCTGAACAGCTTCCCTAGCAGCAAACAACAACAAGTGTACTCCCTCATCCCAGTCCCTCTGAAATTCCAAACAGTATGTCCTGATCATGTTTTTCAATGTTTGGTGGAACCTTTCTAGTGCACCTTGTGATTCTGGATGGTAAGCACTTGAGGTATACTGTTCTATACCTAATTGATACATGACCTGCTGAAATACTCCAGAAGTAAAGTTTGATCCTTGGTCTGACTGTATGGACTTGGGGAGCCCCACAAATGTGAAGAACTTGGTTAAAGCTTTCACTATTGTCACTGCTTTAATATTTCTCAAGGGTATGGCTTCAGGAAAGCGTGTTGACGCGCACATAATTGTCAGAAGGTATTGATTACCTGACTTAGTCTTTGGTAGGGGGCCTACACAATCAATAATAACCCTACTAAATGGTTCATCAAAGGCTGGAATTGGCTTTAATGGAGCAGGAGGTATTTTCTGATTTGGCTTCCCTACTACTTGGCATATGTGACATGTTTTGCAATATTCAGAAACATCTTTTCTGAGAGTGGGCCACCAGAAATGTCTCAGAATTCTTTCATGAGTTTTCTTAACACCCAAATGCCCTGCCATGGGACTATCATGTGCTATGTTAATAACTTCAGTGTGGTAGACTTTTGGTACCACAATTTGGTGCACTACCTTCCGCTCTTCATCGGCAGGTACATCAGGGGGCGCCATTTTCTCATTAGCACACCATCTTGTTTGTAAAAACAGACAGAATTTTGTTCTGCTTCTTCTAGGGTCAATGCCCTTTGATTGATCTCTTTGAGTTCTGGGTCATTTTGTTGCTCCAGAATCAGCTTGTCATGACTTAATGGGTCTTTCATGGTTTCCCCAATTTGTTCATGCTCAGAGGCTGCGTCCTCTTTAGGGGTATTTTTATCCCCAGGAGAAGGAAGTTTATCTTCTTTCTCATTCAACTTTGACACAAATGTGTCTTCCAAATTGTAGCCTAAGTCATCAATTTGGTTGTCCTCAATTGTTTCTAATGAGGCTCTCTTACTCATTGCCCGTGTCACTGCACATGCAGGAAATATCTCCTCTTCCTCACTATTATCATCCTGTAAACAGGGCTTATCTGTGACTATTGGGTCAGGAAAAACCTTCCCCCCTGCCAGATCATTTCCTAGCAACATGGACACTCCCTTGACTGGCAATTCATGTCTAACTCCTATGGTTACAGGACCAGAAACTAAGTCAGATTTCAAGTTAATTTTGTGGAGAGGTACACTAATTATTTCCATCCCAATACCCTGGATCAAAGCATTACCTGCTGAACTATCCTCATTAAAGGGCAAAGTTCCTTCCAGAATCATAGACCGTGCACAACACGTATCTCGCACAATCTTAATGGGCTTTGGACTACCATTATCACCAAGTGATACCACTCCCTCTAACACAAATGGTTCAAATTCTTCACACACCTTGTCTGTCTCACTTCCCTTTTGTGGGAATTCTTGTTTCTTGATTTGACTGACTTGTTTCTTTGACACAAGTGACACTGCACATCCTACAGTATTACTAGCAGTTTGCTGCTGTTTTTGTGCGTCTTGTCTGCCTTTTAAGAAATAACACTGGGTCATCATCGTATGCCCTGGTCTCTTACAATGAGTACAAGTTACTTTGGCTTTAAATTCAGTCCCAAATTTTGCTCTGTGACCTGAACTCCTGGGGTCCCTCTACCACCAGCACTATGCTGTGAATTAGACTGAGGTTTCACTTCTTGTGTACCACCCTGATTTGCTCTAGGTTGATTATGGCTGAACCTGTTTGAATAACTTCTGTTATGACTAAATCTACTCGCATTCAATTTGTGAGTTAAACCATAGTCGTCCGCCATTGTCGCCGCTTCGTTTAGCGTCTCAATTTTGCTAGCGCTTTCATCCAAATGGGTTTTAATGTCAACGTGGACACATTTCTTGAACTCTTCTATAAGAAATAATTGCTTAAGTTGGCCGAAATCATCCTTGACTTCTTTTGACCCAAGCCACCTGTCAAACATTTGTTCTTTTACTCTAGCAAATTCTACATGGGTTTGATCTGCTTGCTTTCTTGAATCTCTGAACTTTTGTCTGTATGCTTCAGGCACCAGTTCATAGGCCTTAAGGACTGCCTGTTTGACTTCTTCATAATCATTACACTTCTCTATTGGTAGAGCTGAGTAAGTTTCCTGGCCTTCCCCACAAAACTACTTTGTAACAGTAGGGTCCAATGCTCTGGAGGCCATTTCAAATTTGTAGCTACCTTTTCAAAATGTTGAAAGTACTCGTCAACTTCTTTCTCTTTGAATTTAGGCACAAGCTTTACATACTTTGTAACATCAAACCCTGACTTTGAGGAGAAACTTGATGAGTATTTGTCACCTAGCTTTGCCAACTTCTCTTGTTCAAACTTGTACTTTTCCTCAATTTCTCTTTCTTTCAAATGTGCTTCCAAATTGAGCTTTGCTTGCCTGTCCTTTTCTTCCATTTCTAGTTTTGCTAACTTTTCCTTTTCTTCCATTTCCAATTTTTGTTTTTCAAGTTCCAATTTTGCTACCTTTTCCTTTTCTTCTGTTTCTAATTTTTGGTGCTCAAGCGCCATCTTTTCTTAGCGTGCTTTGTCTTCCATTGCTAGTTTTTGTTTTTCAATGTCTAGCCGTTCTTGTTTTTCTTTATTTTCATTCTCTAACTTGATCATTTCCAGTTTTTCTTTTTGGTCCATCTCTATTTTCTTTTGGTCCATTTCCATTTTCTTTTGGTCCATTTCCATTTTCCTCAATTCTAATTGAATTTCCAACTCTTTCAACTTAAATGCTGAATCCCCACCAATTTCTACTTCAAGTTTCTCGTCCAAATAGGATTCATCAAAAATATCTTCCCGACCAAAACATCAATCAAGGCATTTTTGATTATTTGCTTTCTTGTAGCTTGCTTAACTTTCAAGTCATAATGTTTGGCAAATGCTAATAAATCAGGCTTCTTCAACTTATCAAATTTCTCCCAATCTATAGTTTCAAGAAACTCTTCTGCTTTGAACTCTGCCATACTGTACTTTCACTTTCAAGACTCAGTATAATAATGTCAACTTTTTTACAGTGTATTCTCCCGGACGAGCCCCCAATTTTTGTTACGAGTCGTACTTGACTCAAGGCCAAAATCACCTTTTACCCGAACTCACACGAATGCACAACACAAATACACTGTTTATTTAAGCTAACAAAATCTAAGTCTTTAATTGAAAACAGAGTATGATTGGTACATATAATAACAATATCGCATATACAATAAAATCACACAATGACAGTTTTACTCTATGACTACTTAACCAGCTGTCTTCTTGTTGGTGATCCTAGAGTTCTTGCAATGTTCTGGACGACTGATGTAATATATCCTTATTCGCTTGTCCTGCGAAGTCCAGTGTACACTTGCGCTTATAAATCCTTGCGTATAAAATCCTCATACGAAAATGATGATGCTTTCTCCAATCTCCTTTGCGCTGTTATCTCCACAAATATATCTCCTTGCGCTGCTTTCTCCTCAAATATATCTCCTTGCGCTGCTTTCTCCAAAAATGGTGTTTCTTCCACCAATCACTCTTTTTCCAGGGAACCGGTTTCTTTAACACAGCTCCACTGTTTCTTGACAGATGCGTGGCCTTCACAAACCCAGCAAACTCCAGCAATTTGACAGAAGAACTTTTAATCCTTTGATGAGGAAGAGCACTTTTGTGTGCTCGCTGTCTTCTTCGTTGCTGTATTAAAATTAGCTCAATTATTGGCTATATAAACTGGTTAAAATGTACTTCTTTTTTGAAGCACGAAGACCATCACACACATGTGGAGTTTTCAATCTCCCATGGCATTCTGTAAAGTCCCAACTAAAGCCTTCAGCTTTTTATAGCAGTACTCATGCAAAAAACCCATCATCTATTAATAAACCATTACTTCAATCACATTTTCACAACATTGCTGCAATCTTGGGATTTCCCAAGATTAATTATACACATTCACATTACATCACTTCCTGGGGGGTTTTCCTGATGGTGCAACAATGAACTGGGGCTTTCCAAGTTCCAAACATAGATCTGACTTTGTTTACAATAATTTGGGGAATTCCAAAATACAAGGGGTTTCCCATCTCATGAAATACTTTCAGCTTGTAAACAAAGTTAAATAATTAAATTAAATCAAATTACTCAGGGCACATCACAGATGCCTATCCCTTTGTCTATTATTCCTGCATATACTCTTTGAAATCCACCCATTTTGTCATGTAAATGATGTATACTGCGCCAAAAGTATCCTTAAACTTGGGGGAAAATCCTCATTTTAAAACAAAACCATATTTGGGTAAATGATTTTTTAATTTAAATTTAAAACAAAAGGAACAAAAGAAAACTGACACAAAAGAACTGAAAAAATAAAATAAAAATTGTGAAAAGTACAGAGCAAAAAAAAATGAAACAAAAACTTAACGCTTTAAATAAAGATTGTCTTAGGAAATTGTGAGTCTCTTTGTTGCGCTTGTTTGAATCTTTTCGCCTTGTATAGGCCAGTTTGTCACTTTTAAAACTAGACCTTGTAACTTTACTTTTTGAGGTCACATTGGATTCAATGGTGTCATAATGTGCCCGCGGATTTAAAAAGCGCATCTATTTAAAAAATGAATTTGCTCAAATATGGTTTAGTTTTAATTTAGGATTTACGTAAGGATACTTTTTGGCGCAGTATATTTAAATGCAGATAGTGCATGCTCCTTTCGTAGTTATTACGGTACAATTTTTATTCTTAGGCATATAGCCACTAATGTGAGTACAGCTATCCGATTTGAAGATAATGTCAATTTTTCGATTTACATGGAAAGTCACTTTGTTATGTATAAATAAAGTATTTCAATGCAGATGTTTAACGTTTCCCTTTCGTTGTTATTACCGTTTGATAATTATTATTATAATGATAATTATTCATTGCAAATTTAAAGTACAGCTATCCGATTTGATGATAATGTTAATATTTTTTGATATACATAGAAAGTTATCTTGTCATGTAAATGACGTATTAAATACAGATGTTGAACGTTGTTATTACCATTTCACTATTTGCAAATTTAAAGTACAGTGACCATGGTGACTGTCAAATCGCGGGCTCAAGATCTTCATCGGATATAATTTTACATCTGGTCCTCCCGTATGTATATGGAAAACACTGTGACAATACGTAGTGTGTTGTCACGGTGAAGACCGTGCCATGATGCAGTCATGTCTACAGTAGAATTCATCTCGACCTTTGCAGGACTTAAACCCCATTAAAAGCTATTAAACCAAGATAACACTCATTGAAACAGCTCAACTGATTAAATCGGATCTTCTCTGGTTGTGCACATGTGTTTGTTTTCATGTGCGATATCGCAATAAAGCTGGTATTATAGCTTCAGTTGGGTAACCGATTATAAAGGAAACGAAAGGAAACAATGGTATGTGTACCTTTGTTCACGAAATGAGACAATGGCCTGCTTTTTGTAAACCAGCATTCTTGAAAATGAGCAACATAATGATTGTTGACTTAACACGGTTTGGAAATAATTTCTTCATATTTTTGGTGTTATCTGTCGTTTACATATCCTTCCTAAAACACAAAAGTGCGACCCTCTCCAAACACCTAAATTAGCTAAAAATTTAGGACATGTTACAAAACTATATTGTCTAGAATTTTAGAAGAGTACTTTTAATATTGGCCGGTTATTTTTCACACAGCGACGTTAACTAGGCAATGTACTATTACCTATAACATTAACTAAAACACCAAAGTACGCATATTTTCAAACATCTAAATTAGCTAAAATTTAGGACATGTTACAAAACTATATTTTCTAGAACTTTAGAAGAGTACTTTTAATATTGGCCGGTTATTTTTCACACAGCGACGTTAACTAGGCATATCCCCATACTTTTAACGTAGGGCTATTTGTAGAGGTCACGCATCAATGGGAAAGAGCACTGTGTATTGTGTATAGGAAAACGGACAGTAACTGCAGTATGCTTGGAAGAGTATGCTGTATGCTAGCATACGTATGGTCACGGTGTATACCGTTGCCAAAATACCACGTACTTTAGTACCGTAATATCGCACTCTGTTGGTCATAAATACGTAATGAGGTAATATGCGACCTCATAGAATATAAAAAGCAGAATATTGGTATAGCATACAGCATATACTCTTCCAAGCACGGTCTTCAGTGTTTTCCATGTACAATATGTATTGGGTCCAATTTACCCCATTCCCTGAATGAAACACTCAACACTGCACACATTTTACATTCTTGTAATCAATGGGACCAAGAGAATAATTTGACATGTTTTAAAGTGTAATCTCTCTGATTGGGGAAGGGGGTTAGGGGGCAGAGTTCCCCCCTGACAAAAAATGTAAAAGAAAATCGGGAAGGGTAAAGGAAAAGCACAAAGAGCCCGTTTTTCACCAAATTTCATCCAGATCAGGCTACTCTTCCAAAATGCCCATTTTTTTGCGCGCACATTGTCCCAATAAAGCTCGAAGACTTTACATGTACAGTCTTTTTGAAAAACAATCAGTATGTATCTACTGGTAATACCGGTGCAAAATAATGCAACCGGGATTTTTATTTTCGTCTTTGCCCCGAATTTTTTATTTTGTCTCGGCTCGTCTCCCGACCAAGAAAGTTGGCACGGTTGTTTGTTAGTTGTTTGTAGGTTGTTTATTAGTTCTTCAAACAAAACATCATATACAATCAAATTTTAGGCTAAAACAGCTAAATGTGGTATCATGCTAATGTACAGATGCTTTTGAGTCATTCTCAACTTTGATTTCCCATCTTTTAGCAAAATTAATCATTTTTATAGCATTTTTATAGCTTTTTCGGATATAAAATGGATCTATTAATGACAAAATTGGTGGCGCTATTTAGTTACTGGAAATTACTCTTTCAAGCTTTTAATACAGATAATTGTTTGATGAAATATGTTTATAAAATGTCCTTGTTGCTTGTTTCACCTATTCCATCTGTTTTAATGGCAGTATTAAATCACCTACCCCTTGCAAATAAAGAAATGTAATTTAGGATAAATAGCGCCATCTATAGTTTGCATTTAGTTAATAATGAAGCCAATTCTATGTACATCAAACAACCGTGCTGGCTACATTTTGACGTGCAGCTTGGATTTCAAAACACTGCCTCCTGAGTATTCCTTCACTTAGAAGATTCAATTAGGTCTTAAATTAAGGCTAATTTATTCTAGTTTACTCATGTTTTATCCTGTTTTAAAATATTTTTTAATTATTTTCTTATGACATTTGGCATGAAATTTGCCAAGGGTGGCTGAGGATTAGGATTAGGATGAGGATTATCGTAAATTTGATTTAAAACCCCCATTAAATATTTGAATCTAGTAGAAATGGTCTAAATGGTTTGGCATGAAATGTGCCAAGGGTGGCTGAGGATTAGGGGGAGGAGGATTAGGGGGAGGGATTCATATCGTAAATTTGATTTTAAAACCCCATTAAAAATTTGAATCTAGTAAAAAAATGTCTAAATGGACTCCCAGACATCTAAACCAAGTAATTAAATCCAGAAGTTCATTTAAAAGACCAATACTTGCTCAGAATGATTGTAAATGTGGAAAAAGAGGTGGGGTTACATCCTCACTACTTTGTGATTGTTTTTGCCCGCACTCTCTCATTTTTTAACCGATTTCCATTAAAAAAAAAAAGGTGTCAAAATGCTCAGGATGATGAACCACTTCAAATGAGATCATTACTATTTGATCACTACTTTGTGATTGTTTTTGCCCGCACTCTCTCATTTTTTAACCGATTTCCATAAAAAAAAAAAGGTGTCAAAATGCTCAGGATGATGAACCACTTCAAATGAGATCATTACTATTTGAGAGACAACAGATTCGACAACAGACTTCAAATTAACTACACATAGCGCTATTCCAGTTGAAACCCACATTCTCCCTGTGGAAGGTTTTGGAAATATCTTCCACAGGGGGAGTATGTTTTTCAAATGTAATTGCTTACTTACTTGCTTAATTCGAGTGTTGTCCTCGAACTGTGATGGCATTCCACAACTTCCTGTCCTCCATTGCTGTCTTGAAGTCTGCTACCGCCAGTCCAGTGTCATCTTCCAGAATGTCAATGTAGGTCAGAGCAGGTCTTCCAGGTTTCCGTCTCCCATGCTTGGGTATCCAATGAACCATTTTTGATGCGGGCTCCTCACTTCTGGAACAGTGACCAGCAAACCAGGTTCTTCTTTCCCTGATCTTGTGGCTTAATTTGGAAGGAGGAGTGTGATATATCGATGCGCCCATGACTACAAATTATAATACGGACCTGATATCGCCCAAGACGTTGCCTTCGAGCTTTTGCTAATCACTGGACTCTATACCACTGACTTTTATCGGTCTACAAAATTGTAAAACCGCGCCATGTAATTATGTAACTACACCTCAATTTGGCTCGCTATTTTCTCCACTACTTTTCACCTTAAATCATGCAGCGTCCATAGGCTACTGTCATGACTGTGTTTATGCTAATGTGATTACGTTATCAAGTATGCAACCTCGCTATTACACATGATGTTTTGAGAGACAAAGGGACAAATTTGTATTTATAATAAGTAACAGTCATCCCAGGCAGTCATCAAAGTCATGCTTGAGCGGATATATAGTGGTTGCGAGGACTTACTGACCAACCCTCGTAAAAAAATTCCTGCGGGTGATTCACGCATGTCGTCATATATCCATTTCACAATCTCATGGATTTTCCATTCTATGATGCAATACAGAGAATGTTCTGGAAAATTTAATTCCCATTGTAATATTAACTAGACATAGCTGTGGTCTAAGACCACAAACACAGCCGAAGGGTGACCCCTTAATGACCTTTGACCCCAAAATGTATTAACCCTCCATAGACATTGGCTAATGTCAATGAAGGGTGCATGTAGCATCACTCTGCTATGTTATTTGTGGCAGAAGAGGTATTTTGAAGGTTTCTCGGCAGTGACCCCTTAATGACCTTTGACCCCACATAAAAATACCACTTATACATTGGGTAAACACAACGCATGGTTGTTCCCAATTTCGCTAAAAAGGGGTTATTTGTAAACTATGTTTGCAAACATTTTATGTTCGTGATGTTTAAAAAATAGGGTTGTTTTTGACGATGGTGTGCTCGATATCAAAAAACAGGGTATATTTTGGTGAATCCAGAATATAGGTAGTCGTATTTTTGCTTATTTTGACCATGTATCTGATCGTATGCTTTGTATTCTTTGTATTTGGGCAAGCTTCCCATACCGAGGATAGAATTCGTATCGCTCTGCATTTAGTACGTGTTTAATATTATTATCATACAATACTCATCACAACAAAAGTAATTAGAATCTTGAAATAATTGTAATGCACGGTGTAAACTGGACATCGCCTCAAAATGACCTTTTACATTTTGCTTCAGAGGATGGCCCTCTTTAATTAATGGTATGAAGATGTTTTAGGGTTCATACTACTAAATCCGCCTGTGAAGCGGTTTCCGGCAAAAGTTTATCACGCCTATAGTCCCAACTTTGCATAAAAATTGTGCAAACTCGGTACAATATTAACACTTTTAGTGTTGCAAATCGTGTTTTGCTAGAACTTGTGAATGTGATCTCTACTGATGTGAACAGAAAACGCAAAAATTTGAGTGATGTTTACGATGATGAGCGGATGAACACACGAGGTCAAAACGCGGTTAGCAGTCGGACGTAAACACGGGTAAATCGGGCCTTTTTATAGGGCGCTATTTTTCTCAAAAAGTAGACCTAAAATTTGGTGTCATTTTCAGATATGTTATGCAGAATTTTGTTCTGATTAAGATGATATCAAATATATATTTCAAAGTAAGACGTAACTCGACTTAAAGCCTAAAACGTGACCCCTATTTTGCACGTAAAGTCTATGGAAAGCTATTTTGTGGTATGTACCCTTTACGATGAAGAGCCCAGTGAAGGGGCGGCGATAAAGGAGTCCCGGGAAAGTAGTTTATCACCGTAACCTTCCGAGTCCAAAATGTGTAACCCGTAACATAGTTCTTTTTAAAAGAAGACACTGAGCTAAATTGTTACAATTTATACGGATCTGAGTTAATTATTTACTTGATGCAACATAAACGAGCGTTTTAGAATCAAAAGGAAAGGACAATTTTCTATCTACATCTACATCTACATAAATACTCAACAAAGTTGCATGAAAGCAATATCTAGTTGAGGTGATCAAAGGCGCCAGTTGAATACAACATGGCTATACAAAACTGAAGAAAAAAATACATTAAATTACATATTATTAATACAACTCTTGAAGCAGTCAACTGATTTGGCAATATACACGGAATGAGGTAGGGCGTTCCATTCTATGACTGTCCGGGGGAAGAAACTTTATTTGTAGGTGTTTATGTGAGGTGTCATAACTCTAAACCTTTGGGGATGGTATTGACGAGTTTTAACTGTCTGTGCTTGAACATATTCATGAATGGGTATTGCAATTTCACCATTTTGAATTTTATACATTGTTGTTAATCTATGTTGTCTTCTTCGCTGCTCAAGGGAAGGCCACTCCAGATTTTGAAGGATACTAGTGACCGTACCCTCGGTTCTCCGGTAATTGTTGGATACAAACCGAGCTGCCCTGCGCTGTATTGCCTCAAATCGTTGGATGTCGGACACATTATGGGGGTCCCATACAGCGCAAGCAAACTCAAGGTGCGGTCTTACCAATGCGAAGTACATTGGCTGTTTTACGTACTTTGGGCACCTCCAGAGATTTCTGCGAATAAACCATAGAGCATTGTTGGCTTTAACAGTAATATTGTTGATATGATACTACTGATTTCAACCCCCAGATATGGGTGATGAGATACGATTTCCAGGTTATCAGTGCCCATGCTATGTATAAATGATAGGATTTTTCTTTGTAGTTACTCGCAATGTCTTACATTTACGTGTATTAAATGACATTTGCCACTTGTCAGACCATTCAACAAGTGAATTAAGATCTTTCTGCAGGGCCAGTGAGTCATACTCAGATGTTATTGACCTATACAACAAGCAGTCGTCTGCAAAGAGGCGTATTTGCGTGGAACTATCAAGGTTGTTTGCTATATCATTAATGTAAATTAAAAACATCAAAGGTCCCAACACCGTTCCCTGAGGTACACCAGACTTGACGGAAGTTGGTATTGAACATTCTCCATCCACAACGACCCGTTGTGTTCGGGTCGTTAGCCATTTTTTAATCCAATTCAAGATGGTGCCACGTATACCATAAAAATCAAGTTTCTGGATCAATCGGTGGTGGGGAACGGTGTCAAAAGCTTTTTGGAAGTCTAATATTAACATGTCAGTTTGGAGTTTGCTGTCAAGATTTTTAGCCAAGTCTTCCACAGTGATGACAAGTTGTGACTCACAAGAGTGCTGTGCTCTGAATCCGTGTTGGAAGGTGGATAATAATATAAGGTTTTTTACATGTCCCCAGAATTTTTTTGTTGACAGATGGTTTTGAGTTTTCTTGATTGTTGTCTTCAAGAAGACCCATTAAATAATCATTTTTGGAATGCTTTAATTCTGTCTGCACGGTCTTTCTAAGCTTTGTGAACTTCTCCCAAGTTTGGCTGTTTTTATTACTCTTATATGCATTGTATACCCTTTTCTTTTTACGGATAAGTCTACGAATTGGTTGCGTCGTCCAGGGAACATCCCATCTCTGCTTAACTACTGTCTGAGGCACATGAGTAGTTAGCAACTCATTGATATGTGATTTGAACAGCACCCAATTGTCACTGGCAGGACGTGTATTTTCAGACGCAGATTGTAAAAAACTATCCTGAAAAACCTTTGCATCGTTCTTGATACCTTCGACGTTCATTTTCCTAAAAATGAAAAATTTACGAGGATGTTTCCTGCTTAACTTAGCCTTGATATTAACTGTGGCTGTTACAACAGAGTGATCACTCATACCAGGGGAGACAGTTACTTTTTCCACAAGATCAGGGTTAGTGGTAAATAGAAGATCCAATATATTATCTAAGCGAGTCGGTTTATGAACATGTTGATGTAATCCATGATCGTTCACTGTATCTAGCAACAACCTATTGACAGCATAGCCATATTGAGGATTAGGTAATACAATATGATCATCCCAGTCTATGCTGGGACAATTTAAATCACCCGCAAGAATTACATTTGGCAGACCACCATTTTGTGATAACTTGCTAAGAGATTCATTAAGCTCATTTAAGGGCTCAAGTCTGTCATTAGTTGGCCTATAAAAAGAACCTATATACATTGGTTTACTTCCAACTACACTGATTTTACACCAAATGGTTTCACTTTTGGAATCAAGGGAATATTCGGTTGTTGATACGAGCTGATCTGTAATTGCTACAAAAACACCCCCACCATGCACATCTTTACGCGAGATAGTGTAACCCGATGGAAATACTTCAGAAGAGGAAAACGAAGCATCAACGTGAGACTCCTGCCCACATATTACATCAGGCCTGTGGGTTTCAACAAGATCTAAGAAATCATGTTGCTTTCTTTCGCTCTTAAGACTTCTGCAATTAACCAACATTACTTTGATAGATTTTGGTTTTGTGTTTGTACCTTGATCTTTTTTTAGCTCTAGCATTTGGTGGTTTAGGGCTAGATGTTAATATCTCGTCCGCTATGAATATACTGGAGCTATCCATTGAATCATCTAAGTTTGAAAACACATTTGACAGTTCAAAGTCAGAAATAGTAAATAAGGAGTTTGAGACATTTGGGAGACAGCAGGCTGGACACTCCCAATAAGTCATTTTACCTGTTAGGGATTGATTGGTGAGAAAGACTCCTCCTTCGCAATTAGCATGAGTCCATTTATAGCACTCATAACATTGCAATAATGAATTTTCAGACTCGATATTGCTCGAACATATTGAGCATTGAGGAGTATTAGGTCCTGGATTGCATTGTATATCACCAGATATCATCAGAAACAACATCAAGAAGATTCGCTTTATCACAGGTTTCTGATTGCTTTGCAAATTCCAATTAACGAATCTGGAATTTAAGCTCTTCAGTGGTATGGACATGGATATAATACAAAGACTTGGCCTTTGATTGATGAAACTTGGACATAATGTGGAGAGGCAATTGATCAGCGAATGCTGCAAAAACTCTAGATTTGAATCTATACATGTAGGCCTATATTTGTTCCTTACATGAGGAAACATTTCTATACGCTGATTGATGATGTAAAGAGGGCCGGATATAGTTGACAAATACATCATTGGTAACTTCACATGGTTCTTAGTACTACTACTACACAGCAATTTGCTGTTCAAGTACAAAAGAGTACAGTTTTTGTTCATATTTTGTTGACATCCATACAAGTTCAAGTCACTGTGATTTCCGTTCATTGTTTGTTGGTGATGCCATGATTGTTTGTTCAAATAACTACAGTTATCATCTCGTATAGCTGATCATCTTACTGTGAACAAAATGACATATTATGTAATTTGGATAAAAAACGTGGTGTACTTTTGGTATTACTTGATCTATCTGCTGCCTTCGACACCATAGACCATGGTGTCCTTCTGTCGCGTCTCTCCTCTTTTGGTATTAGAGGTAGTGCACTTGAATGGACCCGTTTGCAGGCTGTCAACATCAATGGTTGTTTGTCATCATTCATTCCACTCCTTTTCGGTGTCCCCCAAGGATCTGTATTAGGACCTCAATTCTTCACCATTTACTCGTCTCCAATTGCTAACATCGCCCGTAAGCATGGATTACAAGTTCACATGTACGCCGACGATACACAGCTTTATTTATCTTTTGATTTAGATAGTGCATCAGATGAATTTTCTTCACGTTCGCAAATTGAATTATGTATCAAGGACATTAAATCATGGATGACTGTAAATAAATTGAAATTAAATGATGACAAAACTGAACTTCTTATTATCACCTCCAAATATAATCAATCAAAACTTCGCTCCAACTCTCTTCAAATTGATTCTGCCAACATTCAAGGTTCTACTAATACTCGCAATCTAGGAATTATATTTGACAACATTCTCTCAATGGACGACCACATCAAAAATGTGTGCAAATCAACTTATTTTCAGATTAGAAACATTAATGAAATTCGCAAAGTGCTTGATTATGATACTGCTGCAACACTTGTCCACGCTTTAGTCACATCACGTCTTGACAATGGAAATGCTTTATTATATGGAATCACTGAACGACAACTCAATAAACTTCAACTGGCTCAAAATGCTGCTGCACGCATGCTCACAAGGACTAGGAAATTTGACCATATTTCACCCGTCTTAAAACGTCTGCATTGGTTACCAATTCGGTATCGCATTCATTTCAAACTCCTTCTTCTCACCTGGAAAGCGCTCCATGACATGGCACCTTCTTATATCAGTGAACTTATCAATTTTATATTCCATCACGTAACCTTAGATCATCGGATAAATGTCTTCTTTCAGTTCCACGGACTTCTTCATCATTTGGCGACCGGGCCTTCTATGCTTGTGCACCTGCACTTTGGAACTTGCTTCCTTTAAATCTGCGTATTTGTGATTCACTTGATATTTTAAAAAAGACTTTAAAAAACTCATCTGTTTAAGATTGCTTATGACAATTGACTTCTATATGTGACTGTTTTTATAATTGTGTGTTAATTTTAATTGTTCAATGTTTGCGCCTCGGAATAGGTTGTCTAGATAGATGGCGCATTATAAATGCATTATTATTATTATTATTATTATTATTATTATTATTATTATGGTACGTAGTATCTTGGGTAGATGACAACCAAAAGGCTAGTATGCCCAGTGAGGCTAACACAACGCAGTGTTGTAAATTTGTGATCCTTCCAATGATGTATTAGGAACTGCTATACAAAATTACAAAATGTTGAAAACGTGCTTTTTAGAAGACTATAATACTCCAAGAATTGGTTGAGCCATTCACGGGTGTATCTTAACATGGATTGGTAGACGATTGGTATTGCAAATAACATGGATTGGTATAGAGAGATAAAAATTAAAACGATCTCACCGGTACTATCTGATGAATACGTGCTTTGTATAGGACGGCCTTGAAGAACGTACTGTAGTGTTGTTTGTACTACCCGCCACAACGAGCCAGTCACTATCGGTGGTTTTCGGTCAAATTACAAGGAATTTGAAGCAAAATTTCCTCCAAAAAATATATCAATCTCTTCCATATACCAAGTGTCCACTTTTGACGTGAAAAGTAACTTGAAAATCATGTGTATTTACTGACAAAAAAGGCGCTATTGATACTATTATAGAAAGTTGATCAATACTATCGAAAGAACCTTTGAAGAAGTATTTTGAAAGTATTCGGTCAGACATCGAAATTGACCCCTTAATGACCTTTGACCCCGCCGTAAAAAATATCACGTGTACACTAGGTGACATCAACTCATGTGTGAATATACCGTCAGTGTGCTATGTTTTTCTTGACCGATAAAATGTTTTGAAGATATTTTGTTTTATACAGGAAGTGACCCCTTAATAACCTTTGACCCCAAATAAAAAAAATACCACATATACATTGGGTAAACACAATTCATGTGTGAACATACCATCACTCTCCTATGTTTTTCTTAGCTAATAAAATTTTTTGAAGATATTTCGATTTATACCGGAAGTGACACCTTAAAGACATTTGACCCCAAATCTGTGTACACCCCATAGACACTGGGTAATAACAATGCATGTGTGCAAGTGGCGTCACTGTCCTACGTAATTTGTGGGAGAAGATGCATTTTAGCTGAAATCGATGTTTTGACCCTATGACCCCTGCGTGACCTTTGACCCCACAATTTTCATGTGACATGTAGGGGCATGGTCAATGATGGTTGTGACCAAGTTAGGTCAAAATCGGTACAAGCATGTCAGTGCTAGAGCAAATGAAAAGGTTGACAGAAGAAAGGTAGACGATCTCGTAAGAAACAAAACACAGCTCTCGGCTGTGTAATAACTCTTGATTAAGTTTGTTTACTGTACCAAAGGGGTTTCTCCTAACACATGTTGTAATACGCAAATTCTTGGTTTTTTTTCTTTCTCTTATCTCTCATGAAATAAAGTAAAGTAAAATAAAATCAAGTAAATAATTCAGGGCACGTCACAATAATTATTAAAAAAGACCAGTGCCCATGGAGACAAAAAGCACTTATCAGTTAATTAAAATGATTACTTATTCATCTTAAATATTGGTACAAGGACGGGATTTCAATTAAAATCAATTATGCATTGATTTTGGTTTCATACTGCTGAAATAAAATGGAAGATTTGTATTAATTTACTTGATATATTCATGTTAATTCGTAATGAGGCGTCTATGTAGTATTCCACTGTACGTAAATTGCCATTAGTCGCCATATTTCAGAAATGACTGAAAATATGCCTGTGACGGTTTCATTGCGAGACATGCTAATTGTTCAATATGTATCGATTTGGAATTAATACACTGTCGGTTCTGCTAATTTTACCATGTTTACCAGGTAGGTCATCACTTTTATTTGGCTTCATGTGTCATTAATATTGTCCTGCAATTCTATGCAGGTAGGCCCTCGGTAAAGCCTGTCAAAGTAGTGGGCAATGTTGTTACTTAAAGCCATATTATAACATTTCTGTAACAAAGATTAGTATTTATTTTCCATAAAATGTTAGCTTTTACTGTCAGATATGTCCTCTTTTAATTTTGAGCCGAACAAGCAAGGTAAAGCATAGAAAATTTGAATTTACTACTAGGGCCCATGCATGTTACTCCCGCGGTTGTAATACGGTACGATCATCGGGGTGTGTGTGTATGTGTATCCCGCACGCCGTGTACGTACTGTGCATGAGTGTTCGATTAATATTTCCATCGTAATAATAAAACGCCGGTTCCATCGTTTTATTCAAAATCTCGGATTTTGACAAAACTACAGCACCTAAATTCTAGATGTTTGCAGAGTATGTTTATTGACTAAAGTACATTACAATCGTGTAAAAACCGGAATTTAAAAAAACATTGAGGGCGTTCTCCTCAGCAAATGTTATCATATGGCTTTAACTCCAGTTCAACTTCAATTCCAGACTCACTGCTGAATTCGGCATCAATCATTTGACATTACCTGTTGTTGATGAGTCTCAAGTCTTATAGAAATCCCACGTGTGGACAAATCTAGACTAGTCCTGGTCATGCTGATATTAAAATCTTCGAACTGATATAAAGCATGCCTTATGTGTCAAGATATAAAGCATGCCTATATGTGTTAAGTTTACAGACCTGTCAATGATAGCGTATTTGTAACCAACAAAAGTAACGCAGCAAATGTGATTTTCTGTAAGCACAATGGGTGTAAAAACTCAAAATGTCAATATTTTGACAATTTTGTGTTTCATTCGAAAATATGTAGTCAACTGTTGGTTTAAATTTCATATGATTTGAATTTATTGTCACGCCAGATAATAATGTTCTTTTTTCCGTATCTGATAGCACTCTCGCTGTTCGCGTTCTTTTCTTATTCTCAGTATTGGGTCACGTGTGTTTGTTACAAAAGCGTCCAAACCCCTCAAACGGTGGTGATCTAGAATGGTCCCTTACATCTGAAGAACGATGTTGGTGCACTTGGGTTATATCTCCAATAATGAAGACTGTTCAAGTGAAAGGTGGTCTAGGAGGACATTCGTCTTGCTTGTATGGAAGTGATAGAAATACAACGTCATCTCATTTGTGGTTTACAGAGGATGCATCGCATCTAACCAATCCTATAAATTGGAATCAGAACGCATTAGATTCCTTGTTGGATCGTGCCCTTTTCTGTGGTAAGTCGATTTTTATCTTTTATCGTGTTTCATCTGCTTTTTACCAGATGAACTATGGGGAGAGCGGATTTATTGATTTATTGTCTTATAGAATAATGATCCGTGGTTGACCTCGTCAACGAAATCGAAGAAAAGTATATTCGAAAAAAAAGAAAAAAAGAAAGAAAGACTCTTTCTGTACACGATATCGATGGCTTAACGTCCTCACAGAAGGACGAAATTATTCTCGGTTTATTTACCCGAGTCCAATTCTATTCCAAGTCCTATTCAGACTTTCTTGTCCAAATAAAAATCCCAGCAAGTTCAAGAATCGAACCAAGACCTCATGCACGCGAGATCTCTAACCAATAAGCCACACACACGCGCGCCTATATTTTATATCTTATCGTTTATCTGCATTAGATAAATCGGCACCAATCATCAAGAATGTACCGGCCAACATAACACAAACCACAGATCCATTTTCGCCAACGGCAATTGTCAACTGGACAGAGCCTTCGGTGTGGGATGACTCTGGATCTCAAACGCGCACATCGAGTCATATGCCAGAAACAATATTTCATATTGGGTCTACAAGAGTTTTTTATACATCAATTGATCCATCTGGTAACACGGCAACTGTGGAGTTCTTTGTAACAATTATAGGTAATAAACAAGGCTTAAAATCACCGTGCCCTATAAACCTTTATGTTTAACTCTCTTCACGCGGGTGTCGACTGCAGACGACAAAAAATTTCAAAATTCAAAATATTTCAGAACTGTAAATTTTTATGATCATATTTGGAATCAGCATGAAAAAATGCATTAAAATGAGTACAAACAAGCCTGGTATTGGTTTAGTAGTTCTTAAGATAGCTCTTGATATTTTTAGAAAATATTTCAAAACTTGACCTTTTTCCGTTGAAGTGCATGGCTAGCATGCAGAGCATTAAGAACCACAAGACCTCCAAACTTGCAAGTCCAATGCAAATCTTCCAATGCACGTTTCATTCCAAGAGTATTTGAGAGAACAGAACAACTCCCATCCAAAAAAAATACCTAGATTTGGCGTCTGGGGAGGGATGGTCTGAAAATATAAACACAGGTCTACTCATAAGGGATCATTATTATTTTGCAGCTATTTTGTGTAATATGCATACTAGGATATTGTTCATCATTCTGTTGATTTTGTGATAGATATTGAGAATCCGAGACTATTTGGCATGCCTGATAACATAACAAAGTTAAGTGGACACCCGAATGAACCAATAACCTGGACAGAACCAAACGCTACAGACAATTCTGGAGTTGTAACACTGACGTCAAGTCATGGTACAGGTGACATGTTTCCTCTCGGGGTTACACTGGTGACATACACGGCAGTCGATCCATCGGGCAATGTGGAGATTGGGACGTTTGCTATAGACATCATAGGTTTGCTTCTTTGTTTCTTTTTGTTTATTTTTTAATCATACTAATAAATCTTAATTTTTTCGAGTGCTCGTGATTGTCCATTGTTTGTTTTTCATATTCATTGTTGTGACTCAATGTACATATGATGTCAGTTGGGGGAATCGAGAACCTGCTAAAACAAATTAAATGATCATACTTTATGCCCTTGACCTTCGTGATTGTACACATCAGTGAACCTTCATGCTTGGTTAATCACCAAACAAGGAACTGTTACTGCTAGACTCTCAAACACATGACTGAATTGATAATATGATGTATATTTCATAGGTTCTAGTAGCTAGAGGGCAAGAAGGCCCGTGCCGTGGGCGCGTCTGTGGGAGCAGCGAATTGCCGTTTTAGGGGGCGGGCCGAATCACTCCTGGTTAAAAATATTTTGAGTCAACAATTCAAAATTTGTCTGTACTGTTGCCAGCATTAGCGAGTTGATTCTTCCCTATTGTATATTTACATGAAAATTAACCAAATTTGACCATATCAGTTTGGGGGCACTAGTAATTAACGGACGTCTCTAATTTCAAAGACGGGTCAGTGATTTCACATACGAGGGTCTACGATATCACATACGTCGAGCTTTGTTGACAGTTGGGCACTCGATGCAGCACATCGGAACGAAGCTGAGTGTATTAGAATAAGCTTTCCTATGTTTAGAAAATAGCTGCCTCTGCAAAAATTATATCTATCTGTGCAAATTCTGACAAATGGTCCCAGAACACACTTGGATTGCGGATGGCCAAAATCAAATGTTTTGAAGTGAAGAAATCCCAAGAGTACCCGAGCTCGCGCTCTAATTCTTGAATTGGATTGTAAAATTAGCGGGCACTCTACTTGGGCTAGCTACAACCCTGATAAGGCATACTCACAAAATTATTCCCACTGCGCCGGCACGTTCACCAAAATTACTAATATCGTTTGCGACTGGGTTTTGGAACTAGGGAGTATGTGATTTATGAGACCTCTCTGAAATATGATACTGTTATGTGACATGACGCTTCAAGAGTATTTGATATCAGAGACGTCCGCGAGTTGCCCGAACTGATATTGAAGAATTAATATGGCCACACATACGTGCGTTGGAATTGTCTTTTGTTCAAATCATGAAATGGTTGAGGATGGTCCTGACTCACAGACGAGTGGCAGAAAGAATGGAAGTGGATCAATGTTTTGGATGTGTATTTTTGGCAATGGGTTACCAATTTGTTTATTGCACTGCATGGCACTCAAGTGTTGACATTCTGAACGTTTCAATGAACTTATCAGGCGATGACTTATATTTTATCCAATAGACATTATATTAAACAATTGAATTCTGCTTATGAACAGAGTGCAAGTCGCCTCTTGGCATGGAGAGTGGTGACATCGCTAACAGCCAAATTACGGTGTCGACAATTAGCTCCGAGGTGGCTGGATGCTGCCTTCCAAGGTATGTCTATGATCGAAGGTAAACCCCTTTTTACAATCCTGATGATCATGCAGGAATTTCGCGGCACTTTTTCGCTCGCTCCTTTTGAATTTTTTTTTTTAAAGAGCCGGTATACACACTGTTAAACAGTGTTTGGACTTTAAACATTCTTTGTACGAAGAAGGAAATAACAGTTTACCAACCCAAAGTAACTTTAAAAAAAAGGAAGGGAATGTGCCGGCAAGGGATTCGAATAAATTGGGTTATGTGTCGGTAGTCTGGTTTAAAAGTTGTAACACATTGAGTTGGTAAACTGTTCTTTCGTTCTTAATAGTTATATTCAGTTTCCTCTTGTAGTGACCAATCTTTCCCCATTGTGTTTATCTGTTTTTGTGTAGGATGCGTAGCCTCATTACCTACTTTACTCCTACTGTTTTTACTCACTTTTGATGACCGGTTATACGGGAGAGCGAGTTGGCGCAGCGGCAGTTTCTCTCGCCTTGCACCACTGAGGTCCCGGGTTCGAGCCCCGGCCGTGCCCAAGGACTCTATGGGCATTTGGTTTATCCCGATTTCATACTCACTCTCGCAGGTTTTCCCCGGTATCTCCGGTTTCCTCCTGCTTTCAAAAAATCGGTGATTAGTTGTTTGGTTATCAAAAACTTCCTTCATCCAATGGAATTTGGGGAGCTGCATGTTACAATCGAAGTGTGGATAGGTCTGCGCCAGGTTCGGCTGCAACTAGCCTAGATGATGCGATCTGATTGTGATGATTCACCATGGCAGCGAAATTACAGCGCTTTGAATCCTTCAAGATCTAGCTGGAAAAAGGCGCTATATAAAATCCGAAATTTTTTATATATTTATTATACCATCTTGATCACAGGCTGACTGCACCCCCACCCACCCCGCCCCCACCCCACCCCCCATTGAACTTGGTTGTCTCATACCTACCGTTTGGTGATTGCTTAAGCAGCGAGTCGTAGACATGATCAGAGAATATATCCCTATGTTTCGATTCATCAGGGATTTGTCGCCCTTTCTCCTGATCCACATGGCTTCACGTATATTTCTAGTAAATTAATTCGAGTCTTTGTCTATTATCTTTGCCCACTCCCAGTCGATAACATGGTTTCTTGCGCAATGGGTCTGTTATGGTGGATTTGTTTTGCTCTGTTAGAGAATCGTTTCTTTTGGCCCTGGTGTAACTTCTTTTCTTTTTCCGCATATTTCTGGTGTTCTTTCAATCTTGTTCCGAATGTTCATACCAACGTAAGTTTTGTCACATCCCTTGGTAATACGGTACCCCCAGCAAATTCGTAGCAGTTTGTCCGAAAGTACTGCTGTGTATGGTAAAAGTAACATACCTTTTGACAAATGACCATCTGGGATAATCGCAATTTGTTAGCGCTTTCTTGATTCTTCTTTGTCCTCTCTCTTAACTTCCTTTTCTGTAACTATGTTCTGTATTATATCGAGTAGTGTACGGAAAAAGCTTCTGATGTAAGGATGTTGTTATGAGTATTGGTCTGCGTATGTATTTTCTAGGGTTAAACTAATAATATTCATGATATTGCGAATAAGAGCCATCTTTCCTGACAATGAGCGTGTCTAAGAAGGCTATCTTTACTTCAACTTCCTCTTCGTATGTGAACTTGATGTTTCCCGACAGAGATTAAGGTGGTCGGATAGCTTTTCAGTTGAGTCTTTGAAAAGTCTAAGACAAAGCACTGTTTGCACAGTACACGGCTTCTTAATGAAATATCAATGAGATAAAGATGTTTTACGACGTGATTCAATCAAACCAATCCGAATATTATTATAAGCCACTATTATGTATAGGTTAATGGCCAAGGATTAGAACGTGAGTGAATAAGAATGGCCGCGGCGCGAAGCGCCCAGGCCATTCTTATTCACTCACGTTCTAATCCGCGGCCATTAACCGACTTAATACACATCTATGACGTCGCGCTATTGTTTTAGCGCTCTATTATTTTCCACGAATGGAGTGTTATAGAAATAGGTTGCTCATTTACAAATTGATCAATTGCACATTGATACCGTAATAATAACAATGATTGTGCAGGTACGATTGAAAAATAGCCTACATTGACTTAGCTTTAGGTAAAATTTCTATAGAATTACCCATCACGATCCAGGTGTTTAGTTCAAATCATCCGTAACCACCCTCTTGAATTATAAAGATTTAAAATGTTTGTTACACAAATTAAATAAACGTAGATTTGCCAAATCATTCAAGTGATTAGACCATCAATAGGTCTTTATGCCCACTTCTAATGTGTTAACTATTGAAGTAGCTGCGTTGAGGTCTCTATTTTGCATAATAAGGAAAATTGGCAAAATGGTCATAACAGTAGTGTACCTCAAGAAAGCTAGACCTGCCGCTATACCTGAGCAACCATGCAGTTGTGAACACTATTTTTTTAGCTCCGTTGAATTTGAGTAATTGTAATGATGGAACTATTCCGAGGATATAATCGTTGATTCTCACAATTAAGGACTTAAATCAGGCATGATTCTTCTTTTGGCCGAAGAAAGGTAAGAGAATTGTAAATGTGTAAACTTTGTTTTATTTGGTTGGCCCTATTATAACCCATTTTACCTAGGCCTACATGTCCCTGAACTTCGGCGGTTAAAAAACCTTCGCCGCCCTCGCCGCGAAATAAAAGCCCAGACTTCAACTTCCAGTCCCCCTTACAAATCCAAAATAAAACCTAACACTTTCATTCCCTTTTCAAATAATCGTACTCTAAAGTCACTTACACACATCAAAGTGTTATAAACACTGACGATATAAACGATTTCTTAAACGCCATGTTTAAATATTAAACATTGTTAGTGTTTAGAGTTTAAAAGTCCTCAAACGTTCGAAATTTGTAGTTACTACAACTGGGTTGTCCCTATATGTATTAAAAACCATTTTACCTTCATGTCCCTGTACTTCGAGGGCAAAAAAAACCCACACCACCACCAACAACAACCACCCCCCCCAAAGAAGAAAACTTCGCCGCCTTCGACGCGAAATAAAAGCTCCGACCTCAACTTCCAGACCCATGGAGTATCCGTAACATTATAAAATTAATTATCGGATAGGCCTACTGATCATGCTGATCGATATTCAAGCATGCCAAAATACCGTCAGATGAAACAAAATGCAGCTTGTACGAAAGCCAAATAAAAATTATACAGAAAATAGGCCTACTGTGGCTTTTATCATTATTAAACATGCCCAAAGCAAACAATTAAAAAATAAACAGATTCATAAGCCTAAATGCATATAGGTACAGAATGTAGCAATATGTTGCCCAAATAACAAATTATAGGGGGCCTACGTAGGACCTACTCCCTATTCCAGAAAAATACATATAATTTTTTTGGATTAAAAATATATTATCCAGTTTTGCCAAATGAAACATAGCTTAATCCTAATCCTTTAGGTTGTAGTCCTAACTGGCAATGAAAGTCAAATTATAATATTAGGTCAATTTTTGGAAATAAGGGCGAAAAACATTTTTAGGATGTTTTTCGACCTTTTTCGTATTCTGTGACAGTCAGGCCCAAAGACTTGAACAAAGACTAATTTCAAGTTCATGCATTCTAATAATTTGGAAAACACATTTTCCAATCTTTTTAATATCCAATTAGCAAAAATGACATGTGATATTAAAATCATGAGCAACTCTTAGCCTATACTCAAGATTTTGAATGCTTAGACTTGTGCCAAGTCTTACAATTTTGTCACTACAATTGTAAGAAAACATGCAAAATTGCATGTTTTGGGACCATTTTACCTCAAATTGACCAAATATTGAAATTTGACTTTTATTGCCAGTTAGGACTAGCTAAAGGATTAGGATTTAGCTATGTTTCATTTGGCAAAACATGACAATATTTTTTTTATATTCAAAAAAATTAGTTCTGTATTTTTCTGGATAGGGAGTAAGACACTGAAAACGTAGTATAAAAATATAAAGAAGAAAAAATGTTATAAAAGCAGTAACATGTTTAACTTCCCTTTTTTACCTAAATTGAGCGTGGAAAGAAAGGTCAAAATATTAAAAGTATACGGGTCTAATAAATGAAGCCTAAAATAAGTATTTTCCAAAGTGAGGCTAAAAACATATCTTGCATAATAAGTAGGCCTACAACTTAGCCAACAATTTAACCTGCCCGTTATGATCTTGCCTTGCTTTTCACAGATTGCATTGTAAATTTATGTTTAAGGGCTCGGATAGCGACGTTTTCACGTATTTTTTTTTTGACCTGAGAGCACATCAGACACATCGAATTGCAATTTGAATATGAGGAATGTCCTAAATTTTGATTTTTTTTAAATTCGCGATATAATACACATTTTATGGCAAATTATTAAAATTTTATAGTTTTGAAATTTAAAAGTCCTCAAAGTAATTGTATAAATCTAACGATATGCACTTAAAGAGTATGAAGTTTGGGTGAACAGCATACGTCCATCATATGAAAATTTTGACCTTCATTATTGAAGATAATAGCTCAAAACACTAAAACAAAATGTAGGTCTTTTTGGAAAAATGTTTATGTTCAATATAAAAGTTCAAAATTTTCAATTGATGGTCGGCTTTTCATCCCAGCTGCATACAGTTTAATTACGTGTCATTAGATTTATAAAGTTTACTTCGAGGACTAATAATTTGCTATAAAATGTGTATTACTGGTATCGCGAATTTCACAAAATCAAAATTATTTGATATCAGAAGGACATTCCTTATGCAATTCGATATGTCTGAAGTGCTTTCAGGTCCCGTAACAATATAAAAATATTGCTATCCGCTTCCTTAATTTATTGTATTAATGAAAATCATTGTCTTGTTGTTTTTCGTATCATTGTTTTGCATGAATGAAGTGATGATAACAATACTGCACTTTTCGCAAATACTTGCTTTTCGAAAGTGCAATTGTTATTAACACTACATTCGTAATGCCACTACTCTTTCCCTGAGAAGTATTTGGTCTCAGAAAAAAGAGAAAGGCATTACGAATGGCGTGTTATTGTAATCATCGCTCCATTCGTGGAAAATAATGGAGCGCTAAAACAATAGCGCGACGTCATAGGTGTGTATTAAATTGGCATAAAGCACCGAACCTTTATAAGCAACAGTGTTATTTTCAGCTGTCTATTATTTTCATAATTCACACGATCACCATGTCAAGTCAGTAGTATGTCCTTCGTGAATGGCCCATTGTGTCTCCATTCACAAAGGACATACAGACATACCTTGGGCTTGTACAGTTGCGTGTGCTTCGAACACCAAGGACGTCTCGAAACCACCAAATTGCGCCTTTACGCTCGTTACGTGGCAGCAGGTCAAACATTAAAAGAGATAAGCTATAATGATGGACTATAATAGCTTCATCCCAATGGCATCGTCCAATAACCTCAATTACATAATCATAGTGCAAAATTTGACCTCAAGTTGCAGAGTATGAGTTTTTGTACCCAAATCACCAAAGGTCATTCAATGAATGTACAAATGTATTGGGGTGCATAAAGCTGCATCATTGGACGTATCTACAATTTCTGAAGCAGCTCCTTTTCATTTTCCTCAGATATGGAAGATTGAACTATAATGAAAGATGGAAACCTGCTCTAAATGATCGCAACCGATGGATCAAAATTGACCTGTTGTATAACTACACGTTAACTGGAATCATTGTTCAAGGTCAGTGCGGTCATTAGCATGTGACTCAGGCCATTACACAAATTCCCATACATATACACTGAGCCGCTGAGTCCAGTGTTCAGCTGGCCATATAGAGAAATCGGCTTGGATTTTATTGCACCTTCATTTTGAAATTTCCAATGCTGAGGGGACAAATCCCATGCTTTGTCACCCGAAGACCCCCTATTTTTCCATTTCATCTGTCATCCAAAGACACTTATTTTTTCAATTTGAACAGCAACTTTCATTTATTATTGATTTTGTTACTTTTTTTTAAATCATTACATTTGAAGCCAATTCGAACTAGAAATTCAATGTTCAAGGTTTCTGTGGCACTGTTTCGGCTCTCACCCAAAGGCTCCATTAAAAAAGTCATGTTATCACCGAATGACCCCATATTTTTTACATTTTGCTCTCACCAAATGCCCAAAATCATGCTTTCGCACTATAACACAATATTTTTTACATTTTGCTCTCACCGAATGCCCCTTGGTGTGAAAGTGTCAGCCCTACACCTATATCCATTTCATATTAAGGTGCCCTCCCCCCCCCCCCTCGGGTACGCGCGCCATTGGTCGTTAGCCGTCACTCGGCTTTCTATGTGCATCGTGTCCTACAGTGTCATTTAGGGTGGTAGGATGGGCTCTGGGTGTTCTGAAAATACGTGATCAATTTGCACGTGATTTGGTAATTTGCACACAAATACGCAGTCTGACAACTAAAAGAGCTCTTCGGTAACCGTAAGCTCTATTTATGTCTTTAAGGTTGGGGAAGTTGGGTCAAAACTTTATCGATAAGTTATGAGATGCCGCCTGGATCTGGTACTCTCGTGAATATCAACGATGAACAAGGGCAACAAAAGGTACAGTAATCTACTTATTACATTATTAAATCTAATTATTAAAATCCCATATCATGAGTATGCAGTTTTCCGTTCGCAGTGCCCACAGGCACAACACTCCAACTCTCACGACCCACAATATAAAAACAAAAATAATTATCCAATTCTAAGCCAGCGGACGGGAGTGTAAAAAAGGCATACACATACATTTTTACACTTGTGTAAACCATCTTGGTAAAACTTTATACCGTTCACCTTAATTTTGCAGTAAACCTAATCAAATGCTAAGTTCTAATTTACCAGGGATAAGGTGGTAGACTGAACCGTTCGACGTCTTCCAAGTGCTCTTATTTATTGTAGACTGGATCCTTCATTCTTTTTGCGTACGGTCATCGGGATGTGGACTGAAAATCACAGCCTACATGAGCCGAAGTCAAGAAAATACTCGCGTGACTTTAGTGACAAGATCGCGAGCTGAATGTTCTATATACAAATAAATACGCCACATTGGTTTAGTTGGACAAGACTGCGCATAATTAGTTCCCAAAATTCTATGAGATGGAACTTCTGGTCTGACATGTCTGACCACAGATTATTAATATGGGTCGGACACAAAATTTGCTCGGAGTTTTGACAACCGAGCGTTGATCATGTTGACCGACTTAATCAGGTAGGGTCGCTTATGTGAGCGTAAAAAGAATATTGGTGTGGGTTTAACTGCAACCAACAGGTTATTAATTGCACAATCCTTTATACGTAACTTAACTATCATTTGTGTTTCCTTTCAGATTTTCCAAGCCAGTAAGGACGGACACACCCATGTTTATATTATGTTTGACGAGCCTATCTATACCAGTATTTTACGGGTGGAACTCAGGACATGTGAAACGGACACACACTACCCCTTCAGACGGGAGATTCTGGGATGTTGATCAATCATCCGTGGACATAATGTTCTAGGATCTTCATAGTTAATTTGAAAAAAAAAGAAAAAAAAAAAAAAAAAAAAAAAATATGAAATGTTTACAATTTGTTATCTTTAGTGCGTTAAACTATAATTTGTTTTTGTGTTTACATCATTTCCCAATCATATAGTAGAAAGACATAAATAACCCATTGCATTTCAAATAAACTTTAAAGATCCTAAACCTTCATAAAAGGTCCACGGGTTCCCCATATCCCCAAATTAAAACAATCTTGTAAAAAATATATTTAAAAATATATATATTATTATTATGTTTTTTAATAATCCTTGCACCATCTGCTATATAACATGATATGATATTCTGCAGGAACCAATATGGTCAATATGTCCTTGATTGTGTCGCAAATAATTGTCTGAAATTGGTGATTTTTAGTTCTATAGAGCCTAAAAACTCACCAGATCATGGGGCTCCAACCCCTACCAAAGGCATTGTACCTGGACCATACCAGGGGTCCTAATCTATGGCGGGCCACTGGACCACAAACGTTAAGGGCTTCGCGCCCTCGGCGCGCGCCATGCATACTTCATCGCATTCTTCTAATTCATCTATCATTATTTGATTATTTGTTTTTATCAAAACCTTGGTGGAATCTCTTTTAACAATATTTTGTGTCAACAAAGTGTATTATGGTGTACTTTAGATCAACAATTTAACAGTTACGAGGCCCAAAAGTGTCCATAATTCCAGGGTAATGCTCAATAGCAGTGGCGTACCGTGGCCACCCCAACCCCGGGGGGCTGAAGAAAATTCAATTTTGCGCCGCCCTTCCTCAACAGCCCGAAAAGGTTGACCCAATTTTTTCTCGGTCGTTTGAAAAGTGAAGAGCAAAAAAAAAAAAAAAAAAAGGTTTCAGGCGCTTTTTTTTATGCTTTATCAAATTTTTCCGCCCTTTTTTATTTACTAATTCTTTTGCCGCCCCCTTCGTTTTTGTCGCCACTGTTTTTGCCGCCCTTCTTCTTCCGCCGCCCCTTCATTTTGGCCGCCCCCTGCTTTACCCCCGGGGGGCTGGCCCCCCAATTCCCCCCCCCCCAAAAAAAAAATACGCGCATGAATAGTATTATGTGTCACAAGGCAAGAACTCCTATACCTTTGTACAGGAGCCAAGCGTTGTTAACCCATGATAAATCCACAGTACAGTAGCATATACGCGCAGTAGTTTAATGATTAACGCTTTATTCTTTAGTTTTACTGCTCGCTTTATTCTTTAGTTTTATTGCTGATATCAACAGAGAAATAATCAATCTTTTTGTAAGGTTGAGTGGCAATGACAAATGGAAATTCCGAGTGAATGAATTTTGTTTTAGACGATCTTTAGCTTCTTCAATCATGTTTCACCGTTGTACATTACCGATTAACAACTCGCGTCCGGCGTAGTGAGAAAATAAACCAGGTAGACGACGCGGACGCATCGTTGGGAAGCACGGTGGGCCAATGGTTAGGGTGCGAGCTTCGTAATCGAAAGGATGTGGGTTCGAGCCCCACCGCGGCCAGGGTGTTGCGTACTTGGGCAAGACGGCTTAATTCCCAATTGCTTCCACCCAGGTGTAAAATGGGGAGCTGCTGGGGGTAATCACAATCTAAGTCAGCTGAGAGTACCTGCTCATCAGTTGCGGAAATAATTCTAATATATCCTAATGGCAGCGGAATAATTGTTGAAGTGTGCTGGTACTTAGGTGTAGCGCACGTAATATCACCGACATTTATTTATTTATTTTCAATCGGTGATGAACAACGGTGAAACATGATTGAATCCCTAATTCGATTTCACAATTATTCTGCTTTCACTTTCTTAGAACAAATCTTCTTTTTTACGGTGACAATAAAACACCTGCAGCATGTCGTCATGGTTACAATGACAATAATTATGCAGAGAGTCATAAACAGAATGACATCGAGAAGTAGATATTGAAAGAGGCTCAGGTCATAAGCAGCTGATCTTAGATGTCCTGCCCCACCATGTCGTACGACGTATTCAGTCCAGAGAGCGACTTCATCAGCAGGATGGTTTGGTTTATCTTTGAATATAGTTGATAAAGTCCGCATGTTGGATCGAAAGCTATTTGAATAGAGAAATGACAAAGAATGTTCATAATACTTTAACACAGTTATAGTAACATTAATAATTAATAACTCAATCAAGCTCTTTATTTGGTTTAATAAATACTATAAAGGGTTATTTTATCGACATTTGAAACCCATTTGACAATTTTTTATCACCATCTAATTTTTTTTTAAATATGACAAAGGCATAACTCCATTAGCTGCAGTGTGTATGCTGTCCGACATACGAAAGAGTTATAATTCTTACATGTTTGCATTTTCACACAAATTTGTTTTCGCCGTAGAAGTAGTGATGTAACAGAATTAAGTTTACAGTATTGTTATGTATTGTCCTTTACTAGCAGGATGCGCTCATCAACTGTGTAGGCCTATATGTGCAATGATAGATTGACTAGGATACCGCTCTTTTCAAAGACACTAATCTTAGTTCCATATAGAATAGCGATCCAGGTCTTTATTCATGTACGGTGTAACATCTAGTGCAGGGCAATACATTCACATTTTGTTATGAGATACACATCTCAGTTACTATAATTTCATAGTAACAGTAAACAAAAAAATATATAGGGCAAAAATGGTATAATAAAATGCTTTAAAAAATATATTTTATAATCGAGTTCATAAAGTGATGAACATATTTATGTACTTCGTGTAATTCGCTCAGCTGTCTTAATCTTAAATATTGAGTGTCACTTCGAAGCAAGTGGATGAAATACTACAAATCTAACATGTATATCGCCTACCTGTCGTCATCAAGTACTCGCTGTATGGCTTCAACTAATATTTCACTAGTCACTGTATTGATATCCAATCTCAAACCAGCTCCTTTACTAGCAATACGTTGTGCTATATCAGGTTGATCATAGAATACAGGAAGACAGATTACTGGTATCCCGTGATAGATGGCCTCGTATGCACCATTTACGCCACAATGATATACTAATAATCTGGTATTATGATGTCCTAAATCAAAATGAATCAAATAAAGCAATGAATTATTTTGCAAAATAAATTATTGAAATCGGTATTGTGCGCGGGTTCGAATCCGAACAGTTCTGATTCTTTCTCTCCTTTATTGTAGCACCAGTTCGCCTTAACTTCTACACTACATTCCCCCCTATATTAAAAAAGTAAAGTTGACGATCCTGTATAAACAGTGATTGGAGTGCCCATCTCTCTTTCATTGGCGATTGACTCCTCTATGTAATGTTGCTATAGGGGGATCGCTACACCTCCTCTACAGCAAGTCTGTTACCTTCCCAGCATTTAAGAATGCCGGTACCCATATATACACCTGGGTGGAGAGGAGTAAAGTGATAAAGTGCCATACTCAAGGGCACAACACGGTAGCCTTGCTGGGGCTCGAATCCGTAACCTTCTGATTATATAAAGACACCACAAAGAGTAACGCAGCCGTTCATAATTCATAATATTCTGAAGTAGAGGGAAAAATGGTTTATCTACGCCCATTTTGATACCTCATTCGCCCAATTCCATTCAATATTAATAACAAAGCAGTATTTTTGTAAAGAAAAAAAATAAAAGTTACACTTACAACGACCAATGACATGCATGTTATCAAATGCAAGCGTTCTAATATATTTCAACTTTTAAATTCATTTTTCTTAAAAATTACTTAAGTGTTGTTAATATTGGACGAAAATGGACTAATGGGTATCAGAATGCGCGCACATAAACCACATTTCCTTATAGGTTAAAATATTGTGCACACGATTAATTGTTCTGAAACTATAGGCAAATTTGTAACGGCTGCGTCACTTTTTGTGAAGTTTTATTTCACAGGCATGTATCCTATTGAAGTGATATTAACTACCATAGCAATAGATAAAAACAATTTTTGATATATCGCGCTGCACCTGTACGTTCACGCGGTAGCCTGCATTGAACCATATCATGTTGATCACTCACACCTGTAAAAAGATTAGTATCTTTCAAAAGAGCGGTATTGTATTCAATTGTACCGTATTATAGTGCAGCGCGATTTATTTCACCTGTTTTCACCTGTTGCTATGGTAGTTAATCCGATTACTACATCACTTCAACGGCGAATATTTTACCCAATAGGTCATTTTGTGGTATCACCTCCATCATTTTGACATTGGGAGGTGTGATCCTCGGTGTTTTTCCTCTTTGTTTCCATATAACACGCTGTTGAAGTCTGGCAAATGCCCCTGCAAACATATCAGCCATATCTTGCTGCACAATAGACACATAGCCACCCAACGAAAATACGATAATTCCGTCTTCAGATCCCTGCACGAATGCCTCAAGTTCCTTGAAAAAGAAAATATATTTTACATATAATATTAATCACATTATAACTGTTATTTTCCTTGTGTTTTCTATGCTAATTCATCACGTTTAATCATAATATGACTATGTTCATCATCATTATCATTATTATTATTATTATTATTATTATTATTATTATTATTATTATTATTATTATTATTATGTTTATTAAAGATTAGAAAAGAGAGACATAAAAGTGTCATTTGAGTCCTACTGGTTTGTAGCTGTTTATAAAAATGGTTCAACTCAATACCCTCTGAGATCTTGTATGTTTGTTGTTTCCCACGACACACAGTGGTGCCTTATCCTCATCTCTCATCCATGCGTTTCCAATTAACAATTGAATAAAACGCGCATTTTGTACCGGCACTTGGGATAGTCGGCAGGTGCCCAAGCAAGCTTGACCACGCTTAGCAAGTTCGACCGCATGCATCGTTTTGATTTGCAACCTTTGAAAATGCGCCAATTAGTTAACCTCATATACTGACATCAATCTTTATTAATTCAGTGTGTTTAGTATCGAATTGGAGTTAAACCGAGATTCTACACACGACCATATCAATGAAACTGTCATAACAAGATCAAGTTTTGGTGTAAGATGGGTATACAGAACTGCGGACTTTCTTTGAGGTGTTTACGATATAATTACCGAATGTTTCAAAAGACCTTTTTAAAATCATGTCCAGGTACGTGTAAATAACTTTGTAAACATGTCAGGCCTATACCATAATCACCTAAGTACAACTTCACCTAACGTCGTGATAACGTAATGTGAATAGCTGCGTATCCCCTTGTACCAGGGCCTGTCCGTGTTCTATTTGATCTTATTTGGTACCAAGAAATACCGGGACAAATCACTAATGGATAGCTATTTTGTATTGCCAGACTGGGTCTAAAGTCCTTCCAAAATTATCCTGTATATCCGTACAGACTACATGTGCATTATCAATACACTCACCGAAGGCAGTGGCTTTCCTGGACGAGTTAAGACCCCACCGACTGGTATCGTGTTTGGCATCAATGGTCTGGGAAAATCTAACGTAAAATCAGTATTAATAAAGAATATCTCTGCTTGACCTAGAGTGGTATAAGTCGACACCTCTGGCTTGATGTTGTGAATTTGTTTCAGATGGTCGTAGTTGGCGAAGAACGGAAAACTAAGAAGATAGTTCAAACATATTTGAAAAGAATTCATTAACCGAGTCATAAATGTCATTTGTTGATCAAATCCGGTTTGAGTAGCAGGAATGTATGAAGGGTTGATTGGGTTGTTAGTCATCGAATACTGCCATGTTGCAGGCAGTGGACAGTCTATAAGAACATAGGGTATATCCAGAGCTTGACCTAGTAGACATGTACAGACCGTATTGAAATCGCCAACAATGATTTCAAAATCGTTTTCTCTCAGTTGATTTAAAAGTTGTTTATCTGCAAGTGCAGAATGACACTGGTCTCTTATCACTTTAAAAATCAACGGTGCTGCTTTCAGTTGACTTTGGATTTGTGACAAAAAGTCCTCTCCCGAGAGGTAACTGGAAGTCGTGTTCGACAGCAAGCCTTCCCATTCGTCTATTGTAACCAAAGACTCATACGTCACGAATTTCAAAGGCGGTGCTTGCCTATGCTTTGTGTACATATTGCTTACATACACAGTGACGTCATGGTCTCGTTGAGATAGTGCTTTGGCTATCCGCTCTAGTATATAGTAGTGACTTCCACCCCCTTCATCTCCCGCTACTAATATTTTATAAGAATTTACCGGTGTTGTGAAGTAAAGTAGTAATTGCGCCAATATGTACAGCCCTTGCAGTATCATTGCGGAAAATTCCTGTATTCAATTGACTTGAACTTCAATCAGGACTTCAATCCCTTGTGAATTGAGCAAACTACGACTATTAAACAATCATTTCAGTACATGTGCATTGTTCGAAAATATTGTTTGTGTGTGAATAACCTGCCGGGAATAACCTTGACCGTGGCCACGCAAAGTTAGCGGTTAATTCCATACAAATCCCAGAATGCATTGCAGCTAACAACACGTTATGTAGTGTGTGAGGCAGTAATCCATGTATTCCAGCCGTTTTAAGATACTTATGAATAATTAAGCATGTGACGTATTTATCAACTCTAAGGATGTAGTGTTTCGTCTGTTTCGACGAATACAATCATGTTTGAATTCACATTATATTCCATAAGTATTCAATTATTATTATTTATTATTATCTTTAAAAAACAAGAACAAACAAAAGAAATATTATTATTATTATTATTATTTTTTTTTATCATTATCATTATTATTATTATTATTATTATTATTCCTTATTCTTGTTCATTGTAACTTTTTAAAGAACTTGAAAAAGACACGAGATAAATTTTAATTATTAAAGCCATAATGTACGATTTCCGTCAAATTTTAATTTTGTTATTCTGTATTCAAAACTTGAAATAATATCAGTAATAATTGCCGGGAAGGGTTGCTGTCCATTTCAAGCTGAAATAACAAGGTAAAGTAAGAGAAATCCCACTGGTTATTTTGGCCATTTAACATGCAGTTCTATGGGAGGAAAAATTGTGACTACAAAGGCAACAAATATGACCGATCAAATTTAGGTGCAAATTGGGGTGTAAACATCACAAATATGCCAAAGAAATCAAGTTTGAAAAAAATTTATCAATTTCATATCATAAGATCGTACATTATGGCTTTAATTATTAATTACTTATTATTTTCTTTGAAACGAGTGGTCACAGCCCAATATCAACGTTCAGTACCTCCGTCAGGATCGCCAAATAGAGGGCATTTGAGAGCATTATAAAAATATAACCTTCACGTGTAAATTGTCACGAAGATTGTCTTAATCTTTAAGTCTATTTCTAAAATTGTTGACGCAGAACGCGACCTTTGTGTCATCTAATATTAACGCATCTTTAGGTAGGCATTTGCATAAAAGTTTTAAATAAGTATGTTCTTAAAGTCTCCTGACCGTTGCCATTTGTCAAAATTAAGCTCCCATTTTGAATATCAACACTTTTGTTGCTGGTTTAACTGGTGGGCTATACATAATTAAACTGTAAAAAAGTAAAATATTTTGATGATCCTGAATTTCTCAGTTGCTTCAGAAAACCGCCACATGTGTAAGCGGGAATAACCACTTTGCTTATTTGTTTAACTAAACAGTAATTTTATGTACAATTTGCTTTCAGTTGCTGCTGAAATGTGACCCAACTGCGGCAGGTATCGACTTCCAACTAATGCAACTCATCAAGAAGAAAATACTATACATATACCAGCCGTTCAAAATGACGAGTTAAGATGATACATAAAGAAGTCGTCTAAAAAAGAACCTTACACTAATTTTGCCTGTCAAAGATAGATTACTCTGAATCATGCACATGAAACTTAACTTAAAAGTTCATTTTTCTGATTTGATGTACATGTAATGGGTCCACCAAACCCTTTGATTGTGGGGACTACACGTACAATGATGTACTATTATTGTGAACATGAGTGACAAATTGTCCTTTACAACCGATCCAAAAATCTGAAATAATAGGATTATATGTTTTTGTTTTGCGTGTTTTGTTTTGTTTTGTGTGTTTTGTTTTGTTTTTGGATATTTGAATTTGCATTTGATATGAATTTGCAAAATATTTTACCAGATTTGTAGTTCATAACGCACAACTCTGATATGTTTAACAAAAACGAGTCTGTGGTGAACTTGCGTTTTTTAATATTATATATGTATTCACCTGTATTCACCTGTCTTGTCGGGCTCTTGGGAAGGTAGAAAAACCTGATTATGCCCACCTTAGTACATCCTAACACTCACTGCACATTACATAAAAAGGGTATTGGCTGAAGAGGACTTAATACACCGATGCCTGCCAGAGCTGACCAACACCTTGCGTAAACATGGCAGAAATATATTTAAAAGAAAGTTAAGAAAGGGTAATATACTTCTTAGCCTCATGAATATGGACAGCCAGCTGATAATCAAAAATGTACAATGAACCTTAAAAACATTTAGTTCTTTATTTACCAAACCAGCTAAACCTGTATATACATATTATATAATCAGTATAAAAATGTGTGTTGCTCAGGTGTGCTACATAATTAGGTAAAATTAATGATGTGCAATTTTTCCAACAATTACTCCAGTATGTGATTAGTTAACATCTTTAATGTGGAATGAAATCTGTTTTCTTTACCATAACAAGACTAGTACAACATATACTGAGGATTACACTATTACATTGCTGGTCGATCACGATAGGATTTCGGTTCTTAATACTGAGCAACTTTTCTGTTAAGCGCTTTGATCTTGTCTGAACCCTCTCCAGGGATGCAAATTGTGCGGGAGCGGGGAGCACCGCTCCTAGGAAATGACAGTCAAAATTGAGGAAATAATGCCTTGAGAAGAAAAAAAGAAAGCGAGGAAAAAAGAGGAAGGGAGTAGAAAAAAAGAGGTGAGGAAGAGGGAAAGAGGAAAGTAGAGAAGGAGGAGGTAGAAGAGTGAAACAGATCTCAGCAAAAGATAATAGGGGCCTAAATTAATAGGTGAAGAAGTGAAGCTACTGAATGGAAGAGAGGAAGACACTTGTGCAAAATATTGATGAATTCATATAATTGTTCAAGAAATAAGAGCATTAAGTAATAAAAGAGGAAGGCTTTGGTGTTAGAGTACGGATATGGGTAACAATGCATATTTGAGAAAATTTACAATATTTATCATCTGAGGAGGTATTCAATGTAATTTAACAGGAAAAAAAGTTGGGTGAAGGCTGGTGGTAATAGGGCACATATCTGAGGAAATTTATAAAGTGAAGGCAATGAGGATTGTATGAAATAAAGAAGTCATAAAGGAATTCACCGTATCAATACTAAAAAATCATAAGTGCCAGTGAGGAGATGACGACCTGGAAAATTGTGAGGAATTTTAAAATAGACCATTAAGCACTAAACAAGTTGTAAAGGATAGTGAAATGAACCCATCAACATTAAGAGGTAAATATTAAAAAGGCAGTAAGTTACCAACCATAGTATTTTTTTTAAACAGAAATGGGTATACAAGAGTCAGCAAGAGGCTCCTACTGACCAGCACGATTTGAGGAAATTAAAGGGAAACAATAGAGATGGCCAAATCAAAAGCTACTTGAACATGATATGCACATTTAATTCCCTATTGATGCAAAAATTGAGGAAGTTAAAACAAGGGTATGCTGCAAGCAGATGCTAGTACTAAGCAAATATTTCAATCTTTGTACCTTTCAAAATGAAATTGTTAAAGAACACTCAGAAGGAGAAAGACCAAACACACAAAAAATGAGGTAGGAATTTCTTGAGGGTGGCAGAGTGACAAACAATGAAAGAGAAAAGTGCTCCCTCTGACACAAAATAAAAGAGAAAATCGGGGGGGGGGGGCAAAGGAAAGGAGCCAGTGTACAGCAAAATTCACACAAATCATGGGCCAAATTAGTATAAAATGCCAAATGTTTGCGCTACGCACACGCACTTTCCCAAATAAAGCCCTTTTTGAAAGCTCGAAGACTTTTACATGTAGTCTTTTAAAAAAAATCCTATGTTACTATTCTCATCTTTCTAAGTGCAGAACAAACCTATTTCATGTCTGGTATGATTGAGGAAATATTGAGCCTATAAACCTTGCTCCTGAGGATGAAATCACAATTTGCACCCCTGACCCTCTCTAGCTTTTGATTCATGAAGCTCTTTTGGGTCGATCCCGCATGTAATTATTTCTAATCATAACTCTAACCCTTAGCCTAATCATAATTCTAACCTCAACTCTAACCCTAACCCTAACCCTAATTTCGTGAAAAATTACATGAAGAAATTACCCTAAATGAAGGAATATCAGATGGCCTAATCAGTTGTCGATAATGGATTGATTTATCAGACAAGTATTAAGAACCAAAATCCTATCGACCAGTAATACTCTTAGTACTATATATAAATTTTTTATGTCAACATTCTGTAAAGGCAAGCTTGTTTGCTTGATTGTTATTCACTACCGATTCAATTTTCATGATTATTCTGCTTTCACTTTCTTAGAACAAAGCTTCCTTTTTGTGACAATAAAACACCTGCAGCATGTCGCCATGGTTACAATGACAATAAGTATGCAGATAGTCATAAACAGAATGACATCGATAAGTAGATATTGGAAGAGGTTCAGGTCATAAGCAGCTGATCTAAGATGTCCTGCTCCACCATGTCGTACGACGTATTCAGTCCAGAGAGCAACTTCGTCAGCAGGATGGTTTGGTTTATCCTTGAATATGGTTGATAACGTGCGCATGTTGGATCGAAAGCTATTTGAATAGAGAAATAACAAAGAAAGTTCACAAATACTTCAAAACAGTCATTGTAACTATAATAATTTCGTCGTTAGGACGAATAAGTATCAGCCGCCTTCTTTTAGTTTCTATTACGATCCAGGTCTTTATCCCTGTTCGTCTAGTGCAGGGCAATACATCCCATTTTTGTTATAAGATACACATCTGAGCCACTGTAATTCCAAATTAAAGAGATATTTTATAATTTCGAATCCATGTACTTCATGAATTTCCAAGAAAAAAAGAGAGATATTAATAAAAATAATTCCTTCCGTAACCTTTATACCATCTGAACGAGATACGTCTTACTCGCGCTCGGCTGTCTCGGCTGATGCAGTCTCTTCAAGGCAAGTGGAAAAAATACTACAAATTTAACTACATATATAAATTTATATAATTTACCTGTGATCATCAAGTACTCGCTGTATGGCTTCCACCAATATTTCACTAGTCACTGTATTGATATCAAGTCTCAAACCAGCTCCTTTACTAGCAATACGTTGAGCTATATCAGGTTGATCATAGAAGACAGGGAGACATATTACTGGTATCCCATGATAGATGGCCTCGTATGCACCATTTACGCCACAGTGGTACACTAATAGTCTGGTATTAGGATGTGCTAAATCAAAATAGATACAATAAACGAATTAATTATTTTGTAAAATAAATTCTTATGTAATGTAGTCCTGGGGATTCGTGATGAAGATATACATGAATTTTCATAAAAGACCTAAACAAAAGGTGAATTATTGGCCTTATAATAAAGAAAAGAAAAAATTCAGAACCGTTGGGATTCGAGTCATAGCCAGCGATTTAAACATCAAGTCTAATGACGTATATGATCTCGTTTTACGTTGGTTACATGGCAGTGAGACATTTACGAGAGAATCAAATCATAAAACCGCAAATCTACCATGACCTGTTGTGGCGTGTCGTGGTGAACTCATCGACATGAAATCGATACGGTGTGCGCTTGTTCGAATCCGAACTTAGCTCTGATTCTTTCTCGTCTTTATTATAGCGCCAGTTCGCCTGAGATTTTCCACTTCATTTCTTAAATATTTCAAAGGCATCTATGTTACCCAATAAATCATTTTGTGGAATCCACTCCATCATTTTAACATTGGGAGGTATAACCTTCGGTGTTTTCCCTCTCTGCTTCCATACCACACGCTGTTGAAGTCTTGAAAATGCCCCAGCAAACATATCAGCCATATCTTGCTCCACGATAGACACATAGCCACCCAACGAAAATATGATAATTCCGTCTTCAGATCCCTGCACGAATGCCTCAAGGTCCTTGAAAAACAAAATATATTTTACATATAATATTATAATCACATTATATGATTTTTGTTATTGTTTTTTTTTTCTTGCATTTTCTATGACCAATGCATTTGTGTTGAAAATGACGCTATACCATCGACCTAGCACAGTGTCAACAGCCAGTGTTATAAATATGATACTCCGTTGGTGAGCGACGGGCGATTGGTATTTCACCGAACGCAAGAAAAGGAGGCCTACCGTATCTGATTGGCTAGAAATCGATCGCTTTGTCGCTCAGAGGTGTAGTACAAACTCAAAATGGAGACATGTATTCAATTCGATTGAAATCCATATTCTATTATTGACGCAGATAAAGAAAGTCGATAAATGTACATTGTATTATAGATACAGCAGCTGGATTTTACACGGGTTCCTTTGTATAATTCATTTCTCAAATAGTTGAATATATCTCAATTTTTACTTTGGATTTCAAAATCTTTACTTATAAAATGCAGTTAAAGATATCCACAGCAAACAGCGAGGCCCCGCTAATTAGTGTATTGCTTTTCGAGTTAGTGTACTGGAAACAAAGCCTGCGTTTTACCTGAAAAAAAAAATTCTATAATAGTAACACCATATGTGGTACTGATCATGCGCAAATCGTAGAATAGAAACTAAGCGGCAGGCTCTATGGCAGGGCTATGGTATCTCATATCATGTAAATGGTATGCTTAGCCTGAGTCGCTCGGCCTATCTCGAACAAAATCGCCATGCGTAGCTTTTGAAAAACGAGAGGATTCGCCGTACTATCACGGCAATTTTTGACAAGAAGATATAGGGATGATGACGCAGTGCCCAGGCCGCGTATTTCTTTAACGTGACCATAATGTGCAGCAACACGGTAACCCGAACCCTAAACCCATTGTGGTTGCAGCGGCCCATTATTTTTGAAGAAAATAATTAAGTACCCAGGCCCATCGATGGGCAAAATCGATGTACATACGAGACCTCATATAAAAGGATCGGGGATTCCAGAATTCTTTTAACAATTTTGATCACTTGAAATCATGTCGTTAAAACTAGTTAAAACTAAAATTAGGGGATCGTAAAAGTAACACTGTTTTCTAATTTATTGAATCAAGGATTCTCAAGTAATAATATACTATAGGATAAGCCACATGTTTGCGCAAATGAATTCAGTCACACACGTCAATGCACGTTCATGCGCATGTTTACGTCATCGTTTCAAAAAAATATTAAATTGCGAAAAACGATGAACATTTGGCCGTTTCTTTCCATTACTATCGTATTGTAATAAACCAAGTAGCTGAGGAGTTAGCTCCATATGCTAGGAAAATATTATAACCGATGCCTCAATGTCGACTGTGGCTAAATAAGCTGTATTTTTGCCGGAAAGGGTCCGAATAATTGGCAGTCGATGTGCGCCATCTTGGACAAATTTGATGTACCAGACTCCCCAGCAATTGTCAATCAAACTACGGGATAAGTCTGTTTCATTATTGAAGTAGTACGCACAACGTTGTCGTGCACAATCATGTAGGTAGATTTTAGGCTAAGCGTACTTTGGCGTTACTAGGTGTACAAAACTCCTTAGCAACTGTCAATCAAACTGCCATAAAGTGACTTCACTTTTTATACACGGATTGAATACGAGTGTCACGGCCCTGATTGAATTCAGTATTGAGCCCCTGAAACACGTCGCCCTCTTTGGAAAAGTCATTTTATTTCATTTTAGACGGAGGCAGTATGTTGTTTAGTTTTCTGCGACATTTCCTTTACATATCATCATAGCATGTTGTTAATACCAGATGGCACTATGCTAAAGCTGACTTTTCCGCAAACACTTTGTGAAATATATCAGGGCCATACTATGGATAAATCTGTTTTAGCGAACTATATACATTGTATTTTACTAGTTTGAAAGCTAGGTTTGGAAGTAAGTTAGGGATGGGTCGGCCTATACCCGGTGGGGGCGAGGGAATTTTTATGGTGATAAAACTAATTTCTTGTTGCTATTTCGCATTGGGAGTGCACACGAGAACAGGCTGTTAGGTCAGGCAGATAGGGGACGTGGAGTTGAGTACATGACTGAGACCCCGAAATTGTATCTTTTATTAGGATTTAATTACTTCTTTGGTGTTTCAGTTAGGCTTCCATCATCAGAGATGACTCGGGAAATTGAAGTCATCTTTGTTTTCCAGATTGAACAGCCGCTGCCCTCGGTCGTTGAGTTCTATAGTTCTCTCCATGCCCTAAGCTACTAAGATTTAAAATTATGTAGTTTACGAGGTCAGTTTTCCTACAGAAAAGAAAACATGATCCTGCCGACTACGCCATTGTGACTAAGCGAAGGGCTGGGGTCACTGAAAGATACAAAACGACACGAGGGGAAGCCTAAATGACCTGATACCAAGTTTGGTGAATCACTTTAATCAAAGAACTGGATAAGAAATCACTGGTATTGACATTTACTGATCACTTGAAATCATGTCGTTAAAATTAGTTAAAACTAAAATTAGGGAAATTCTTCAGCAGGAGCAATAATTATTATTTGGACAGCAAATATGACTAGAAATTATCATGCTCATTATTTATAATGTAATCGTGATCCACCGGGCATGAATAACAAAAACGAAAAGGCCTGGAATCCAAGAAATGTCCTTCTTTAATCCTAGCTTTATATGAGTTTAATCTTATTGGATGCAATGTGTTAAGCTTTCTATATTATAATTATTTCTTGAGGAGAACATAAATACCACCTAACTTTGGGAATAAAAAAGCTTAAAGGGGGGGGGGGTCATTGGGTAACAGGAAATAGAAAAAGAAGGGTCATTGAGTACCTGTATTTTTTTAATGGTCATTGGGTATTAGGTAGGACAATAACATAAAATAGGGGGTCATTGTGTACAAACCGGTTTGAAATAGGGGGTCTATCCCAAGGCACATACCGTAAAACCTCGTCTACAAGCATATAGAGTGGTTTTGATGAAAGCTAAATTAATCCAGACGCCATCCATCGATAAATTTATAATATTATGGAGTATGTGCAAATTAGTTACCGATACAAGCATATATACGAACAGGTGCTATTGTAAGACCAATCTATTCTATTGGCATATTTACGGCTGCCTCGTATTAATGTAGCTTTCATCAAAAACACACTATATGCTTGTAGACGAGGGTTACGGTAATGCATATCCGCTACGGAAGTGCCCCCCCCCCCCCCCGGGGACTGAACCTAAAGTTTTTCCAATATCCCGGGCCAATATCATCCTGTATAATCCGTACAGATTACACGTGCATTGCGAATAGACTCACCGGATTCAGTGGCTTTCCTGGACGAGTTAAGATCCCACCTACTGGTATCGAGTTTGGCATCAATGGTTTGGGAAAATCTAACGTAAAATCATTATTCATAAAGAATATCTGTGCTTGGCCTAGAGTGGTATAAGTCGACACCTCTGGCTTGATGTTGTGAATTTGTTTCAGATGGTCGTAGTCGGCAAAGAACGTAAAAGTAAGGAGATAGTTCAAACATATTTGAAAGGAATTCATTAACCGAGTCACAAATGTCATTTGTTGATCAAAACCAGTTTGAGTAGCAGGAATGTATGAAGGGTTGATTGGGTTGTTATTAATCGAATACTGCCATGTTGAAGGCAGTGGACAGTCGATAAGAACGTAAGGTCTATCCAGCGCCTGACCTAGTAGACTTGCGCAGATATAATAAAAATCACCAACAACGATATCAAAATTCTCTTCTCTCAGTTGATTCAAAAGTTGCTTATCTGAAAGTGCAGAATGACACTGGTCTCTCATCAGTTTAAAAACCAACGGTGCGGCTTTCAGTTGACTTTGGACTTGAGACAAAAAGTCCTCTCCAGAGAGGTAACTGGAAGTTATGTTCGACAGCAAACTTTCCCATTCATCCATTGTAACCAAAGAATCGTATGTTACGAATTTCAAAGGCGGTGCGTGCCTATGCTTTGTGTACATATTGCTTACATACACAGTGACGTCATGGTCTCGTTGAGCTAGTGCTTTGGCTATCCGCTCTAGTATATAGTAGTGACTTCCACCACCTGCATCTCCAGCTACTAAGATTTTATAAGAAACTACCGATGTTGTACAGCAAAGTAGTAATTGCGCCAATGTGTATAGCCTTTGTAGTATCATGCTTGCTGTAATTGCTGACCATTCCCTGTATTCAATTGACTTGAACTTCAATACCTTGCTTTTTCAGTTATTGACCTATGTAACAAAATCCAACTTAAAATCAATTCAGTACCTGTGCATTTGTTTGAAAAGAAAGTGTGCACTGTATGTTAGTACATAACCTTGACCGTGGGCGCTCAATGTTAACGGTTGAATCAATGCAAATCCCAGAATGCATTGCAGCTATTAACACGATACCACAATCTCCTGCTATATAATGACCATAGGCGGGGGTACACGCCCCTCAATTTTTTTTTTTTTTTTTCCCATTCCCTATAAAAATCATGATGGAAAAAATCGAGAAATAATTGTCGTGCGTATCTGACTATCTGCAGTGTGTCTACAGACTGCGGTGTTGTACAGTGTGGGCCAAAAACATCTTTACCCAATTTCAGAGGGTGGTTACTCGAATTGTAGAAACGCTATTCATAATATTGTTACATATTCTAAATGTATATATTTCTAAAAGTATGTGATGAAGAAATGAAAGCAAAAGAAGCTAAATTAACAATATGGTGCTAGTTTTACGTCCGAGGGTCAAAAATCACTTTGTCCACACGTAATTCAATGGTATGTGTCCGATTGCTAAGAGTACGGCATACATATGCGTTAGGCATACATGTAAATGGTAAAAACGTTTGGCTTGTCTTTGAAAAGTGATGATTGTTTTACATGCATAAAAGAAATACAATCGATTTTAATCCCCATTTACTTGTCATGTATTCGAACTTTACTCCTGTCATTGACCAACAATTAGCATAAAAATTACACAATTACAAAAGTTTTATCTGGCGCAATTTTTTTAAATTTTAAATAGGCCTTTGTGCATTTTGTGACTGCGTGGCTTATTTCTTAATAGGTTTGCAAGGTGTCAAGATAAAGCAATTCACAACACAAGAGATGACTTCTATGGCAGAGGTATACTTAATTAAGAACAGAAAGCTCTTTGGTAGTGCAGCGTCAATTTCGGATTCGTTTCCCGAACGTAAGATGCCACCGAAACCTACCATAACTCACATACGAACAACTTCGGAAGTGTGATGAACAGATGCAAAGCACGGTGCGGACGTCCAAGAACTGGTCGTTCAGCTGCAAATATTGCAGCGGTTCAAAGGGAATTTGCAGCTAACCCCAGAGTCTGTTGTCGACGCAACAATTTGCCGAGCATACCACGAACGCAATAAGTTCAATAACTTCAAACTTTCTTGTAGATAACATTTCGTAATGACAAAAAAATCAGGTCTGGGGTTACAATTGCCAATTGCTTTGCGCATATTTGAAGAGAATTGTGTTTATCTTTGCAGCGTGAAAGCTGCATATCGTGACGAAATATCATAGCTTGACATTTAAATTGTTCATGTTTGATTTATTTGATTGTGATATATAAAATTGCTGAACAAATTTGTGCGTATACTGAGTGTTTCTCATTCTTTATCGAACTCGCCATTGCAAGTGATGCGACGCGAAAACTAGTAGGCCTTCGCGTGGACAAAGTTAATTTTGACTCTTTGATTTAAAACTAGCGTCACGTTTTTAATTGAATACATTTTTGGATAGTTTTTTCACCAAATACTTTAAAGAAGATGTTCTTTACGAATATGTAAAAACAATTTGCAGCAGACTTTTCAATTTTGAGATATGAACCTTTTAAATTGGGTAAAGTTGTTTTTGGCCCACACTGTAGTTGGCTTCTTCATTACATAATGATTTTGTAATGCATGTTGGGAAGGCATTGGTTCAACTTCTGACACAATGTTGTATAACAATAGAGACATTTCCAAACGTAGACATCGGACGTACGTTGATCTATTCAAAACCACTCTCCTGTATCGAAGCGAGGTCACGTATTTAGCTATTTTTGAAGATATTCCACGTGCGAAATCGACGTAAATACATCGTTGAAAATGCACAAAATTTGTCCATTTCACAATATGTTAAAGACAGTCAAAGATAATGAACATACGAAGGAAAGTCTAATTATTATTATGATTATTTTTGTTTGTAACAAATCATTATAATAAAGGTACAGCGATGTGTTAAAAATGGACTAAACTTAAATGCAATATTCATACGCACAGATTGCCAATTGAAATGTGTGTGATACTTTGCGTACAAAAAATGACATTGCGATTTCCCATTTTGATTCCAACGTAGAATAAAACGCAGATGCTACGTTGAAATAATGCTGATTTTACCTTATGTCTAAGTCCATGCAACGCGCCCAATTTTCAGGACGAAAAAGTCTCATTTTGAAAGTAAAGTCATGATGTATGGATGTAGTGATCTACCAAAATATGTTTTATCAGTGATAAATAAATAAATAAATTTTGGATTTATAAAGCGCCTTTCTCCAGATCTTAGAGGACTCAAAGCGCTGTAATCTCGCTGCAATGATGAATCATCACAATCAGATCGCATCAACTAGGTTGCTGCCGAACGGCGCACACCTATCCGCATTTAGATTGTAACATCCACCAATTATCTGTGCAGCTCCCCAAATTCCATTGGGTGAAGGAAGTTTTTGATAACCAAACAACTAATCACCGATTTTTGCGATATAGGAGGAAACCGGAGATCCCGGAGAAAACCTGCGAGAGTGAGCATGGAATCGGGATAAACCAAGTGCACATGAGTCCTTGGGCCGCGCCGGGGCTTGAACCCGGGACCTCAGTGGTGCAAAGCGAGGGAACTACCGCTGCGCTAACTCGCCCTGATATGGGCAACTATAATATTTGGGGAGCACAAAAAAACAATTAGGTTTAATCAGTATGTTAAGTCAAAATTTTAGTCAAAATCAAAAGCGGCCTGTTTGAATTAGGCAGAGACTCAGCTTACTGTTAATTTTTCAATCATGATCACTATGCCCTCTATCGACCTAGATTAGATTAGATCAAATATTATAGTCTTTGTTCCAGCTGACTCGTTCTCCTTCGTGACGAATGAGCACAATTCAGTTTGGAACCGAGACTAGCAATATTTAACACCGTATTAACGTACGTAAAAACGTACGTGAAAACGTACGTTCCACATGCTGCGTTTGGAACATCGCAATCTCTCTACTGTCATTTTTTGTACGCAAAGTATCACACACATTTCAATGGGCAATCTCTGCGTATGAATATTGCATTTAAATAATTAGTCCATTTTTAACACATCGCTGTACCTTTATTTATTTACGGCGTTTTATGCTATTATTTTTAATAAAACCATTTCGCATCCGTAAATCATGTTTGATTGTTCCCATGAGCAAAACACTGTCAACATATTGTTAAGTATAATTCAAGTATAAAACATTCGTATGTAACACATATTTGAAGGTATAAATTCTTGTCTGATGGGATTTATTCTTATAGTTTTGCGTTTTGAAACTGATATATCCTCTTACCTAGTAATCATTATACAACACATTTATGACCACTTACCTTCATTGGGAATTGAACTCAGACCTGGAGATTACAAACCCTATACACTCACCACTAGACCACGGAGGCACTAACAAATCATGGAACATAATATTAGTACTTATAATGTTTAGTATGCTTACCTTATATCCAAAATATCACTAAATTACATTAAAAACCATCAGAAAGCTTTTACAAATATAAACAGTAGTGTTGTTAACAATGATGCTAGTGCCAGGTTGTCAATCCTAAACTTTCCATTCCGATAATATTATTTAACTATTACTAGACAACTACGTGTAATGGTGTAGCCATTTCAAAGCAATTTTCTATGTTTTGAACATGCACGTGCAAAGCGGTTGCGCAATTTAGTATTGTGGCTTGACTAACCTAAAGCTAGTCAAGCCGGCTTGACTAACCTAAATCTAGTCAAGCAGGCTTGACTAACCTAAAGCTAGTCAAGCCGGTTTGTATCTTCAAGTTAGTCAAGCCATCGATATTGTAAGCTAGTCAAGCACCACATTACACGTTAGTCAAGCAGGCTTGACTAGCTTATCAAAATTGCAAGCTAGTCCAGCTACGGGCTTGACCAATGTTAGGTTGGTCAGGCGGGCTGGACTAACCTGCTTGACTAGCTTTAAGTTAGTCAAGCAACTGCCTGACTAGTTTCAGTTTTCAGTGCATACTGACGTACTCGACATTTTTAACTTTTTTGAGAAAATTGGTATGTTAGTTTGTTACGTTCTACTCTATATATATACCAAAAATCATGCCTCAAAGTGGCTTACTTAGTAAGATATTAATTAATTTAATTATGTCGTATTTACAAAACCTTGAAATGTCTGCATCACATAACGGCGTATTTCCCGATCACATATACTGCGCAAGCCCAGTATATCGTATCTGCAATTTGAAGAATTTGCCATTTCACATACGTATTTGCGCGACGTATTTGCGCGACTCTGTCAATGCACGGCAAAATTGCTGTTTTGTCCTTTTCACATACTAACGTATTTGCGCAACTGTTTCACATACTGGTGTATTTGCGCGACGTAATTGTCATTTGAACGGCGAAATTGACATTAGTCCTTTTCACATAGTGACGTATTTTATTTAATATTGATTTTGTGCAGAATAAGTTATGCTCTGATAGTGATAAGTGAATAATATTGAAAATATGGTATATTTGCATTACTGTTAAACTGGTTTTAATCGACAATAATATTTTAATCAAGATTATGAAGCAAATGAAAATCGCTAGATTTTCAAGTTCGATTTTCTCGAAATGCGTATTTTGCAAATACGTCAGTATGTGATACGGCCGACGAATTATGTATTTTGGTAAACGGCAAACTAGAAAATACTACATAAATCATCATACGGTTATTCCTCTCTGTGTGTACAAAGGGCATATGCACTGCTCGGACAACATCATATCATTTTAAAACTAATATTATGAGGACAATGAAAATTACTGCTTTTTTGAGTAAATAAGTTGTTTAAAATTGATATTCCGCAAAAACCAACTGTAAGCGAATGAGTTTCTTCGAACGAGACAGATTTATCCTTGAAACTACTGTGATGTCATGATATGAACACGTACCGCTTGCGACGTTTCAACATTAATTCTCGCTTCATTTGAATTCGAGTCATTTTGTTATATAATTATTGTAGTTTGTGTCGTGTTTTTCATTGCCATTTTTTTAGTGAGTGTGATCTGGATCTGGATCTGGAAGATGCTCTCATTACTTCCTTATTGAAGCCAGGCGAGAGGGATGGGTGAGCGCATGTGGTTTTTGTTCTTGTTGGTTGCTTGATGCAGTAGACGGTGAGATGTAGCTTGTCACTGCTGACTTGAAAACTTGTATGTCGTTGATGTTGACAATGTGTTCCGGGAGTGAGTTTCAGTCATTTATAGTGTGTGGAAAATATGAATGTAGATAGTAGTCACTTCTGCCGGTTGGTTAGACAATGCCATAGTCTATTTTTCATGTTAATCATGATGAAAGCATTCAGTTGAACTCGAAATTATACTGATATTAATTACATCAAAATACTAGTATAAAATTGTTATGAAAAAGTTTATATAATTATATTAGTGACAGTAAAAGTAAAGTGTACGTAGGCTTATATTATTGAATGCAACATATCATAATGTCATAATTGTATTGGCACTTCAATACTGAACAATTCTGATTTCAGAATCTGCCAGTTTATTAATCGCGAAATTCCATGTTAAAAACAGACTATGGACTTTGGGATTTTGAACGGGTAAAGTCCCTAACACTCACACTGTCAATCATACTTGTCTATCAATCAAATTTAACCGCAAGCAAATACAAGACGCGTTCATGCACTTATTGACGCGTTCATGGAATTACACAACACAAAGGCGGGGTAGGCCACATACTTGTGTACCATGTAGTTATTAATGGTAATGACAGGTACCCGGAGGATTTAAACTATAACGAGATCTGGGCGACCAATCACAAGCCAGATCCATTTAAAGATGCATTACATCATCGCCAATTTTAGTAGGCCAGATTTCCGACAATCTCATCCATAGAAGCTCATAGACAGCCGTGTTAAGCAATCCAAAGTCAGTAGTCCACTTGGGAAGCTAACAAACAGAGGGAGTAGGGTGACTGAAAAGAACAGATGTGAAAATCTATCAATTGTGCACACATGAATTAAATCAGAGTTTTAAGCTTAAATACAATATCCAGAGTATGCACAATGGGCAAGTGGACTACGGGGTAGTCTACCGGTTGGTTTGATATAACTCTGTGTGTGATTTAGACGACTTGATGAACGGCGTGATGAGGCTGGTTGTAGGAGCGATCCTGCCGGGATGACTAGCTACCTGACCCTGACGAATCTACTGGAGCATTGTTAGTCTTGCTATCTTCCTTTGGTCTTGTAGTGGAACCCATCCCATGTTGGAGGGCATTGATGTTACACTGCTGGTCTTTCTATAGTCCTTGTAGACAAAACGGGTGCCTCTGCTCTGTATGGATTCAATGCTATCCACTAGGGGCTAGTAATACTCGAGGTGGGAACGAACAAGGGCCTTGAAGGCTGAAGCTTTCAAGTCAAGGGTACAAGACACATTTTCGTCCAAGAGCTCTCAAGCAAGCAGTGAATTGTCTCCTCACAGTTTTTGACTACACTGCACGGTTGAATGCATAGCAATTCAAGAGCTTTGGAACTTCTAGCTGAAAATGAGCCTTTTTAATTTTTTTTTTTATATCAAACGAAAGCTAACACTTCTCCCTAAAACCTCTTTTCGTCACTAGGTCAACAGATAACGCAATTCAATGTTATAGCAAGGCGAATGTGGACAATCTGTTGAAAACTACCCATCCAAGCACATTTTTGACCAACTTGTAGGTTTTAAAAGTAAAACCCTCAAGTATTCCTTGTGTGTCAAAATTTTCAATTGATCGTCGGCTTTTCATCCCACCTACATACACTTTAAGTATAAATCATCAGATTTATAAAGTTTACTTCAAGTACTGTTAAATATCAAAAATATCAATTTTTAATGATTTGCCATAAAATGTGTATTAAATTGCGAATTTCAAAAATCAAAATTATTTGATATCAGAATGACATTCTTCGTATTCAGAATGCAATTCGATATGTCTAATGTGCGCTAATGTCCCAAAATAAATACTGTCCAAACGTTCATACCCCAGCCCTTAACCCATGCTTAAAACTACTGCTTCGACACAAGGTTTGAGGCAGTGAAGTGTGTTTTCTACGCGAGTATAACAATAGAAGGATATTGTTGCTACGCAACTATAAGTAGGTTTGAGTAAGATTTAATCTTTCCCTGGAGATGTCCTTTTTAGAGGGCTGAGTTTTCGGAACTCTAGTGAGCGCCATCTTCAGAGCAACTAAATAAATATGATGATGCGCCTTAATACATTAGGGGAAATGTCAATTTCTTTCCTCCCTGAATATGCTGTATGAACTCATGGCTCAGTTTTCCAGACTTTGATCCAAATACACGTGGACAATACTCGCATTTGAATTCTTCGTAATGCGAAGCCTCATGGGTATTTCTGCTGGCCCCGTGATGAACCGTCTCTCACACAGACCACATTTGTACGGTTTTACACCTTCGTGTTGCCGAATGTGACACGTCAATTGGTAGGCGCGAATAAAGGCAGCATCGCAATTTTCATAATGACACTTATGGGGGCGCTCTCCGGTGTGCAATCTATTATGGTTCAACAGATCTCTCTGAAACCTGAAGTTTCTTCCACAAAATGAACATGGAAATGGCTTCAATCCAGTGTGTATTAGCTCGTGGTTTTGTTTTCCTGCCTTTGACGTAAGCAGACGAAAATTTACTCCTCTATAGGGGGTGTGCACCTATTTTCTGGAATAGCCCAATGGAAATTCACACTCCCTGTGTGGAAAATTATATTCATGTTTCTATAGGGGGTGTATGGATTTCAACTGGAAAGTTAACAAAAAAACACTTGGTCAATCCCGAAATGAAACTATCGCTACGTTGGTACACTCATAGAAATTGTTCGTTGGCATTACTCAGTAAGTCGTTGCGTCAACTTTCCGAGTAATGCCAACGAGTATAATTTTGAGTAACGCTGACTCGATATCATTATGTTGGTCGCACTCATTTGCACTTACTTTATTGAGTTGTTACAACTCAGAAAATGAAACTAGGTTAGCATAATTTTCTAGAGGTGTGCTATAGTATACAAAATTTTGCACTGATTACAAAAATGAATATTTGAATACTGCTAATTGTGCAGAAAATGATCCAATTACGTGAATTAAGTAACAAAGTACCAAATTGGAATAACTCAAAACAATAAGTACCAGTAACTTAATATGAACGAGTTACATCAACTTACATGTTGAGTTACAATAACTCAACTAATTGGTTTTTTGAACCTTGTTTATTTTTCCAAGTTCCCTGAACTTGAATTCAGAAGTTGGCATTACTTAAAAAGTTGAGGCAACGACTTACATCAACTTTTTAGTAATGCCAAACAAAGTTGATTAGTTGACGGAACTTTTGAGCTTTTTCAGCATTTTTAAGTTCGGATAAATAAAATGAATTTTGTTTTGGCAACTTTTACACTATTTTTGACTTGTCCAAACGTACTCCTTTTGAATTGCGCCAACAAGGCGAACAAGTCATTTCTATGAGTGTAATATCAATATCATCTGTCTTTGCGTATTTACCACTGATGACGTATTGTTCACCGATGCGTGCATCTTCACTGTGCAATTCATTGTTGATTAACGTGCGCAGTAACGATGTGCGCAACGATACGTCACAAGGTTCACGCAAAGGCTTATGGGATTTACCGAAAGGGTGAGTTACTGGCTTCCTTGGTACATTTCCTCATGAGATCAATATTATTAATAATAAACAAGAACACTGTAATGACTAATACATGCGGCTTCTCTGGCAACATGATATGGAACAAAACATTTCAAATATTTAAAACACAGTTTCTCATCACTTAGAATAATCAGTCTAATCTCAAAGTAACATGATTATTTAAGACTGTTATGATTCTTTTACGTTATTTTGGCGACGAAGAAAAAACACCATATCCTACGGCCTGACCTTTCAAGTAGGGTAGGTTGGTCGGACTCTATAAGCCAGCAAAATGTGTAAATAATATGTTGGCAATATCAGAAATATGGATTCTAATTACTCAATAATACAATGTCACGTTTATGTCGGGTTATACAGTTCTGTTCATGCGCAAACTTGATGTACTCAGTAGCAAACAATCTACCACAACTGCTGCACCTACATGGTTTATCTTCCTCTAGATGACACGTGACCAAATGTGTTGCAATACTGCGACGGTCTGAAAACCATACCGAGCAACCTTCTCGTGGACATTTATGCTGGAGGCCCCAGTGTACATGTTCCTTTTCATGTTTATTTCGATGATACGGACACGTAAATGTCTTTCCGCATATCGTACACGCGTGCAATTTCTTTCCTCCCTGAATATGCTGTATGAACTCATGGCTCAGTTTTCCAGACTTTGATCCAAATACACGTGGACAATACTCGCATTTGAATTCTTCGTAATGCGAAGCCTCATGGGTATTTCTGCTGGCCCCCGTGATGAACCGTCTCTCACACAGACCACATTTGTACGGTTTTACACCTTCGTGTTGCCGAATGTGACACGTCAATTGGTAGGCGCGAATAAAGGCAGCATCGCAATTTTCATAATGACACTTATGGGGCGCTCTCCGGTGTGCAATCTATTATGGTTCAACAGATCTCTCTGAAACCTGAAGTTTCTTCCACAAAATGAACATGGAAATGGCTTCAATCCAGTGTGTATTAGCTCGTGGTTTTGTTTTCCTGCCTTTGACGTAAGCAGACGATCACAATAAGAACATTTAAATGTTTTTTTCAGAGTGTGCGAATTTTCATGCTTTTTTAAGTTACTCCCATCACTAAAACTTTTATCACAGAATTGACATTTGTAGATTTTGTTACCATTGTGTGTTCTTTGATGCTTTCGAAGATTACTTTTGTCATAAAATGACACGTCACAGATGTCACACGTGAATGGTGTATGTCCCAGATGGATTCGTTCGTGAATCACAAGTCCGCCATTTTGTGAGAAGCAGCGTGGGCAATATCGGCAATGGTAACGTTTTTTGGCGGGTTTTCCTTCATTTGATGTTTTCCCGTTATATGCTCTAGAGCTTTGACACGTGTCCCCACAGTGTCTATGGGCAGGACGTTCATTTGCTCCAGTGCTCGCTTTAGAGATATCTTCCACATTGGTTCTGTCTTTCATGTTTACAGATTTCTGTGAAACATTTCGTGAACGAGGACGTGGATTAAGATTTTCCTGATGTGATTCCAACTGATCTATTGATTTCTCCCTGTTCGATGGGCTGTCACTAACACCTGCTTCATCGTTTGCACGCAATGCATTCGTTACTTGGGTTTCTGATTCTACCAGCGTTACTTTATAAGTCAAATTTTTCTCTTCTTTCTGTAATGAGAAACGCAGCTTTAACGCAGATCTCGAATCCGTCGGCCCTTTTGTACTTGCGTGACTTCTGGCGGATAAAATTTCTTCCGTTTCTTGTTTCATTTTCGATATTGATGTCGTTTGTTTCTTGTACCAGTAAGGTTTTATGTTCAGTTCGTGGTGTCGCAGGTGGGAATAGAACCTGTAACCTCCGTTGATACCCGTGAACCTTCGTCTGCAATATTTGCATTTGTGCAAAATGGAGCATATTTGAGACTTTGGAGCCATCCGTGGTTAGGTGTATTGCTAGTGGAACTATCTGTTCGCTTTCTGAAATATTCAAGAGAAGAAATAAAAGAATTAAGGTTATACGATATATTGTTGGTCGAAGCAGCAAAGAAAAAAGTAGTTCACAGCATCTTGCGAATGGTAGTGAGCTGTGGTTCTAGAGTTGTTGTAAAGAGGGCTGAAACAACAACACTTTTGTAAAACGTACATAACTCATTAACAACAATAAATTAAGCAAGTTTTCAGAGTATATGATTGGTAGAATGAACTTTAGCAAAACACCAAAGTGTTATTTTTCAATAATATACTGATTCAGGAAATGAAAAACGTTTTTTTATTTGGCTGCTTCGACCAACAATATACCTCATATACCCTTAACAGGATCAGTGAACGTGTTAAAATTCTTCGATTGCGAAAAGAAATTTCACAATATTGTAGTAGTCCAATCAAAGTGGGTTTCGGACTTGCTCCAGTCATTTTAAAAACTAACATTGAGTTATAGGTCTAAGCCAAAAGGTCAAAGGTCAAATGTTGGGTTCCACAAAGGTCAAAAACAAATATTTGTCTGACTTTAACTAAAATGGTCTGTAATTGTTCGGCTTGAAAACACAATTCACTTAAAGAATATTTGCACTGTTTAAGATATTTAATTACATACGTAATATTAAAAATAGGTCAAGGTCAATAGGTTAAGAGTTCAACGGTCATTGACCTCTTTTACCCTGCTACCTAGGTAACAAAACTTCAAAGATATGGCAAACTATTCTTAATTTGGATTGTTTTTCAAGGACGAACAAATTGAGACCATGATGAAATCGGACTATATCCGTGTATGAGCGTTTTGACATCTCAGTGACTTATTTGACAGTAGGCCTATGCAATGTATCTCCTGAACTAAGGGGCGCACCATTAGATTTCCAGGGGGGGCATGGGAGTTTTTTGAAAAAAAAAAACTTTGCCCACTAGTGAGAAAAAAAAAAAAAAATTTGCCCACTAGTGAGAAAAAAAAAAAAAAAACTTTGCCTCACTGATGAGTAAAAAAAATATTTCACCCACCCAACTTTGTATAAAAATGTACATTAAAATTGAAAAAGTAACTTCGCCGCCGAAGGCGGCGAAAAAAAAATTGGTGCTCTTGGAGGCAAAAAAAAAAATTCCGCCGCCTTCGGCGGCGAAAAAAAAAAATTCTGCCTGACCCAAACTCCCATGCCCCCCTGAGAATCTAATGGTGCGTCCCTAAAAGCACCGTAACCAATGACTTTTTTATTCCCTGTGCTGACAGGCACGATGGGACTAGTATTATCAATTTTTTATCCATTCAGGTTTAAGGATGACAAAAACATTGGTTCCAAGAGAAAATCCCAAGCCCATAGCGCCATGTACTATTATCATTTGGAATCAACAAAAACTACAACACATATTTGAACATGAGGCGCAGTCACCGTGCATATATTTTTTTCTTTAAAAAAGTTATAAAATAGGCCTATAATAGGCTCTATGTCTAAACTTGTACTTACGGTTAAACGCTTAAAACTGAAGCTATACGCCAACCGGTGAAATTCAAAATGTCTCGGATCCCAAATTGGCAGTTCCTGGAATCAAAATGGTCAAAGAAGGCTAACTACGAACTGGATTCAGAAATAACTTGACGCCATTTGATAGTCCTGCTGTAACAACATAACAGGGACAATTATTTTAATGCGTGCAAATGCTTGTAGAAGCTGTGTTTACTTTTACGTGCGACTTCAAATAAATATATAATGTAAACACTACCTCTTAAAAGGTGATTTCCGTCTCTTTCTTGTGGTCACTCTTGTGTCATCATGTGGTGTTTGTTTGTTCTGAAATAGGGGGTGGTCTGTGATCATGTCAACTTCCGGCCATTAAGCAGCTGGGTAACGACGTGATATCCTTGTCAATCAAATACTTTATCTATTGTTCACCAAAGTTGGGCCGATGACATCACAAAGTTATCAATGCAGCCAATATAGGCTCAGAGTTAGGCCTTTTTACTATGACAAAATTATTTTTAAAAATACGATATAAATATTATATAAATATAAATAATAGCCTTATAATACAATAACTTAAACTTTAAATAAATAAAATAAAATCATAACAATATTAATAATAAAAAAAGTAAATAAGGCCGTATAAAATTAATGTTTTGGTTCTCGTCCCCTCCCTCCTCAATTTCTGTGATTTGTCAGATTGTTTTTTTTTTATAGATTTTTCAATTATTTTAGACTTTGGAATGATCTATGAATTTTTCCTACATATAAATAAGTTTATTAGAGAACAAGGATCACTTCCAAGTCTTTTTTGTGGTACTCTAGGGGGTTTATCCTCAGAATCTCACATTTGAAAAAAAAAAAAAGTGCCTCATCGTTTCTTCAAGCACTGTTGGAAAAGACCGAAAACTACTGAAAATGGTGATTTTACATTGGGAAAAAAAAAAAAAAAAAAAAAAAACCTCCCTCCCTCATCAATTCATGAAAATCCTCTGGACGAGAACCAAAATATTAATTTCATACGGCCTAAAGAATCAAAATGAATAATAAATAATGTGAAAAAACCCAAAAACAACAACAACAAAAACAAACAAAAAACAAAACAAAAGAAATGCAAAAAATAATAATAAAACAACAACAAAAACTAAATATATTACTTAGTATGCCCAAAATAACGGTAATAATTATTAATACAATTTGTGGAGGGACATAAGTACAGTTTTTATCAACCATCAATCCTTCATCTGTTCTTATGGTCACGAAAACCCTAAATATGACTTACTATGGATGTATACTCATTACAAAGTCAAGATTACGTTTCTGGCAGGGAAGGGGGGGGGGGCACATATTATGTTTCAATTGGACATTTTATTATTGAAAAGACCATACATACCAGTGACATAATACATATAAAATATTTCGTATAGCCCCCTCTCGAAAACTATTTTTTTTTTCTATGGACATTTTCATTTTACATATTAAGCCTACGGAGATTAATATTAGAAAAGGCTGGAAAGGGCGCTATAACCTCATATAGGCCGTTTTAGGCACTTTAATGCTCATAAAAAAAGAACACCATCGAATTGTGTAACAAAGTTGCATCGAATGCTATTTGAGCAAGTACAAATATTATTAAATACTTTTGGACTGAGGGGGGGGGGGCTATAGCTAAAACAAAATATTTCCAATACCTTTAGTGGTTATGAAACAAAGGTGGGGTCGACCGAAAAAGATACTAATTACGTGGACGCAATATGCCTAGATGAAGTCTTTGCTTGACCAGTTTAATAATGTGTTAAAACAATAATGTGTGATTTGTACATTGCAAAAACTGCAGAGCAACACTTAATAAACACTTGTTTGTACAGTGAAGGTATAAGGGTGTTAATTTATAAAATTATAAAATAACACTAAAACACGTAAAAATATGAACATGTTTATGTTTTTTTTAACACATGTTACCGACCGCTGATAACTGCATTGATGAAGGAGCTATCTACCGCTTATAATCGTAATTAGTATCTTTTTCGGTCGACCCCCACCTTTGTTTCATAACCACTAAGGTTTAGGATTTTTTTTGTTTTAGCTATAGCCCCCCCAAAGTATTTAATAATATATATTTGTACTTGCTCAATTTTGTTACACAATTCGATGGTGTTCTTTTTTTATGAGCCGTGGAAATAGTCTTATCTACTATTTCCCAGGATGAACCCAGAAAAAACAAAATGTTTTCACAAAAGGTTAGAAAAGGTTGCCAGAAAATGTTTAAATGTCGGATTACATAAAGGACATAAAAGGGTATAAAACGTTTTCATAACATTCAAAAACATTTGTTGATAACCTACTGCAAATATTCTAACATAATGTTATTCAAGTGTAGACAAAATATTTGGCAAAAATGTTTGCAAACAATATTTTACACTAACATTTTGAATACAAATTTAAAATATCTTTGCAGTGTGTTTCCATACAAAACGTTTCAAAACGTTTCCATGACCTTTATATATCCCGACATTTTTATCAAACCAAAATCCAAAATATAACATGTTAAACCCGGGAGAAGCTATCTATCACTTATAACCTCATTGATATAATAGCTATCTACCACTGATAATCGCATTGATGAAGTAACTAACTCCCGCTAATAACCGAATTGATGAAGAAGCTATCCACCGCTGATAACCGCATTGATGAAATAGCTATCTACTGCTGATAACTGCATTGATGAAGTAGCTATTTACCGCTAATAACCCCCATTTATAAAGTAGCTATCAACCGCTGATTTCCGCATTGATGAAGTAGCTATCTACCGCTGATAATCGCATTGATGAAGTAGCTTTCTACCATTGATAACTGCATTGATGAAGTACAGGGTGTCCCAAAAAAAAGAGGCCCCACATTGCGCCCTCTTTTTCTCCTATTTCTGAAAAGTTAATCAAATATATTTTGGTATGTAAAGAAACCTTAAATCGTTAGCTTTAATAAACCAAAACAATTATTTCAATCGGCTCACAATTTTGGAAGATATGCCCTCTTTGAGAAATGTACCCGTTTTTCACTCTGTCCACGGATGAGGTTTGGCTACATCAAAATTTAAACGAAACACACGGATAATGACATGGATAGATAATAGCATTAGGCTTGGGAAAGCATTCACTATAAGCGAGGATCACCAGCTAGCTTCAAACATCTTCGTAACCCCGTATTACTGATGGCTGAAGTATCCGGCGCACAAGGATGGTACGCAACGCAATTAATGCAATGAGAACTAGGGCTGAAACCTGTATTCGTAACGAAGGCAACCAGGTAGAGGGCAGAGCAGCACAGTAAACTCACTTCAAAAGAACCAAAGACAAACTAAACAGCCCTTTTCAGGGCTACCTTTTATTCCAAAAAGAGAAATGACTTATGTTGTCAATAAAAGGAAAGCAAGAAACAATAAAGTAAGAAAATAAGAAACATAATCAAACAAAAAGGCATTAAATAACCGAGAAAAACATAAGTAATTGCAAGTATAGCAAAAGAAGTCCCATTCCACATCAATTTCGCCCAAATTAATGACACTAAACAAAATCCATAACCCATAGGCCCACCGGTAAAGCCCATTCCCTAAAATAAAGTTGTTATTTTATAAATTTATCATCGAGGACTGTTTTATATTCATGCATGGTATATGAACTTTTCAATCTTTGAAGTAGCCAAACCTCCTCCGTGGACAGAGTGAAAAACGGGTACATTTCTTTAAAAGGTCGTATTTTCAAAAGTTATGAGCCGATTGAAACAATTATTTCGGTTTATTAAAGCTAACGATTTACGGTTTCTTTACATGCCAAAATACATTTGATCAACTTTTCAAAATAGGAGAAAAGAGGGCGCAATGAGGGGCCTCTTTTTTTTTTGGACACCCTGTAGCTATCTACTGCTGATAATCGCATTTATGAAGTAGCTTTCTACCGCTGATAACTGCATTGATGAAGTAGCTATTTACCGCTGATAACCGCATTGATGAAGTAGCTATCTACCGCTGATAACCGCATTGATGAAGTAGCTTTCTACCGCTGATAACTATATTGACGAAGTAGCTATCTACTACTGATAATCGCATTGATGAAGTAGCTTTCTACCGTTGATAACTGCATTGATGAAGTAGCTATTTACCGCTGATAACCGCATTGATGAAGTAGCTATCTACCGCTGATAACCGCATTGATGAAGTAGCTATCTACCGCTGATAATCACATTGATGAAGTAGCTTTCTACCGCTGATAACTGCATTGATGAAGTAGCTATCTATATACAAATGATAACTTTATTGATCAGTTACCATAGGGTATTAAATAAAAGGCGCTAAACTGCATTGATGATCTACAGCTAATAACCGTTTTGATGAAATAGCTATCAATCGCTGATAACCGCATTGATGTAGTGGACACCTACCGCTGATAACCACATTAATGAAATAGCTATCTACCGCTGATACCCACATTGTTGAAGTAGCTATCTACCGCTGATAACTGCATTGATGAAGTAGCTATCTACCGCTGATAACTTTAATGATCATATGTTGATCAAATAGCTATCAACCACTGATACCCACATTGATGAAGTAGCTATCTACCGCTTACAACCGCATTGATAGAGTAGCTATCTACCGCTGATAACCGCATTGATGAAATTGCTTTCATACACTCCTAGACAGTGAGAACCAATCAGAGCAATCGTTAGTAAATTACTAGCCGTGCATAAATTGTGTATAATTGCACGGGCGTGCACTCCGCGTATAATTAAAGACAGAGATAAAAAGAATTTATCGCGTCTGATGTCACTGTCAATTACGATCCTTGATTGGTTTACACAGGTCAATAGCGGGTAAAAGGAAGACCGATCTATCTGGTGCTGATCGGAGAAAAGGAATAGCAGCAAATGGCGAAAAATTACGTACTTTTACAAGACAAAAAGCAGCTTTTCTAGGCATTGTTAACATGGTGCCTTCGAGAGAGAAAGTTTCCAACTATAAAGACCTAACTTTTGAGACGGTTTGCATGTTTACAGGTGCAAAATTAACAATAAGGCGCCCGGTTATACTTCCGGGTTCAGCAAGTCATCATCACGGCACTTGTAAACAAGTCGTGCTCGACTGACAGATGACGTCAGACGCGATAAATTCTTTTTATCTCTGTCTTTAATTATAGTTATAGACCTTTTTCCCTTCATCCCATCATGCACTATTCCAGGGGGTATGAGTGTCTCAAAACACATCATCTCCCCGAGGGAATACAGAGTTATGTTCATAACATTCTGGAATACGGACATTTAGGCTCACGTGCCTTCATCACAAAAAAGGAATCACCGATAATCATGATCATGGGGCACGATCGCTAATACACAGTAAAAATATTTTAAACAACTGTTTAAAATTTTTAAACTACACTGTTTACGCCGGTCATTCTAACAACTTCTGTTTAAAGTTTAAACAACCTTGGGTTGTTTAAACTTTAAGCATCCAATTGTTTAAAATTTAAAAAAAAAATTTAAACAACAGTTTTTAAACATCTGGGTTGTTTAACTTCAGTTGTTTAAATGTACACAGTTGTTTAAAGTATTTTAAACAACAAATGTTTAAAACAAACTGTTGTTTAAAACAATTGTTTAAAACATAAATAGGCCTAGTTGTTTAAACTTGTTGTTTAAAAGTTTTAAAATTTTTGTTTGTTGAAATCAATTTACTTGGGAGAATGGGCAAGAAGAACTAACTGTAAAACATGCACATCAGCACCATGCACCTGTGCATGAGTAGTGTGAATGTGATACATTCAGAGGTGAGTGTTTGGTTTAAATATTGTTTGATGTGGTTAAGCTTACACTTACATTGTACTTGTCACGGCTGCATACTACTGCACAGCTTGCATCATTTAGCATGTACAACACACAACTGTGTGTTCATATAATACTCTATCACATCAAACAATATTTAAACCAAACACTTACCCCTGAATGTATCAATTAGGTCTGGCATTTCCCACTTTTGGAGCTAGTCAATCACACGGTCATCCGCCATGATGATGAATCTGACCCTGATTTCAAGGAAGGAACCCCTCTTTTGCAAAATTCGATCTTTTTTAAACAACGTTGTTTAAAAGTTCCTTTTTTGGTATTATTCATGAATTAAACACACACTGTTTAAAATTCATGCGACATTTTAAACAGTGTTTTGCTGTGTACCTTTTGGGTAGCCTGAATCCTTCCAGACCCAGAATTGCGGCGTCTTTTATTACCCACAATCCTTTACGTTCAGGCTCACCATCAGCACAACCCGATATGACCGTGCGTATATGTTGAAGGACTGGGGGATTTAAATACCTTTGGGGGGTGGGGGAACAACATTTCTATGCCTTATTGACATGGTGTCGTTGCGAACAATTAAGTTTCCTGTTATTGAAACCTAACTTTGTATACATTTTATAGACCTAGAGGTGAAAAACTAATGACGGGACACGCAGTGATATAGGGCCTATGGTCGGCGTCCGTTTCGGTTTTTCGGAGATGAATAAAACGTAAACAACAATCTCTTACACAGATGTTCTGCATCGCTCGTACCTGCATCACTCGTGTATTCAATAATTGCATAATTAGTACCATCGATGGCCTTTACGATAATCCGCATATATATGGAATCAGTAGGCCTATGCCCATATTAAGACAAAATAATTGCAAAGACCATTGGATGCACACGATGCATGCATGTGGTTTATTGACTACGTCATACACCCCCAGGAATAGTGCATTGTGGGATAGAGGGAAAAAGGTCAATAGTACTAGTAGTGCTCGGTGTTTCGGACGCGTTCATTTTTCTTGCGGGTGGATGCACTCATATTTGCTTGCATTTTTCAACATTTTTGTGACAATTTTGTTATAATAATAGCAAAAATCACGGGATTTTTTTCTCGTGTATGAAATATGTTAATAGGCCTACATTCGTATCACTTATTGCTCGAGAAATTGTACAAAATAATGCACTAGTGCATTAGACGCATCAACATCTCAGTACGCATAACATATGCATTATTTTGTGCAATTTCACTCCCAACAAGCGATACTCATGTCATTAACCTATATATAAATCTACCACTGATAACTGACTTGATGAAGTAACTATTTACCGCTAATAACCGCATTGATGAAGTAGCTATCTACCGCTGATTACTCGCATTACGGGTACTAAGTATATAAGAGAAAAGAAAGAAACGGGATTGGAGAAAAAAGACCAAGGAAAAGAAAGACCCACTCCAAACGTGAGACCATGCAGATGTAGGCCCCGTAGAAGAAAAATAAACTGCCAATATGTTTTGCATTTTTTTTAAAACCATTTCGATTCCTTTGGAAGATTCTTAACTATAGAACTTGTGGAACTTTAGGCCTCGTATCCATAGGCTGTTCCCTTGTGGCGTGTGCCCTTGTTCCGTGCCATGTGACCTGCCACACAGACAACGAACCGTAGCGGCCACTAAGCAAAACAAAGGTTCGTTGTCTGTGTGGCAGGTCACATGGGAAAAAGTAAACACGGAACAAGGGCACACGCCACAAGGGAACAGCCTATGGATACGACTGAGGCCTTAGGCCCTGTATCCATAGGCTGTTCCCTTGTGAACACGGAACACTGGGGAACACGCCACAAGGGAACAGCCTATGGATACAGGGCCTTAAGTACATGTACAACTATCAATAGTTGCAGTGGATATCATTGCAACTCCTTAGGGTCACGTGTCTTGGTAAGTGTAAGGGTGAACCTGAACAATTTCATGTTTTAAACATGTTAAACGATAAACCCATTGGGCCGCTTCCTGTTTTAATAGCCCTAATTACTTCACATTTCCAGCTTCCGTAATGTGATTTTTGCGATTGGTTAAATCGTTCATTAACTTCCGGAGTTTGAGTTATTTGAGACGGAAATGTCTATTACGGTCTGTTTTGTTTTTATACCCTATATAAGTTTGTATGGATGGTATTATAGGAATATAACAGTATCGACGCTGATACTACTATTAAACAGGAGCTTGGACATCACGACATTGAATATCTGCCCGGGATATCTGCGAAATTTTCATCTACAATTATTATATAGGCCTACTATAGGAAAAGAAAGGACACTTTTCAACTCTCCTCTGTTTTCCAGAAACTCCGAACTGTGAGTATTTACGTATTTCGTTCATATCTTCTGGTATTAAACATGTATTCAATTTAAACATGTTAAAGGCGAGTGAGCCGATCGACAGCATGTGTACTTTTTTTAATTTTTTTAGTTGTTTCATATTTTGAAACTTATTGAATTCTCCTATTCATCACAAATTCAAAATAAAATCAACGCCATTCGTTTGGTTTACAAGTTATCACACTTTGAGTTTGTATCTAAATGCATCCTAAACACTTGCACCCCATCCTAAACACCATTTTTAGTTTGTGTTTATATTATACATGTTTCAATATCAAACATGTAATCTATACACAATTAGAAACATGTCGAATAGCTAAACGGTATAGCATTTAGAATGTTTGAGATGCGTTTAGAAACAAATTCAAATTGTGGTAACTTGTAAACCAAAGGGATGGTATTAATTTTATTTTTGGGTTTGTGATGTGTAGGAGAATAGGTTATGAAACACTTTTTCTGAAGAGGTACATGCAGATAATAATACAAATATGGCTAAACGCCTAACGTGTTTAAAAAGTGTTGCAGCTATATGGATTTACAGTGGCGATATACACTGCAAAAACAGTGTTTATCATTTTAAAAACTTTTCCAAACACATTCTTGTCTTCATTTTGTACACGTGTTTAAATACTAAACATGTTTAGAGTATTTATGGATAATGTTTAGCCATTGAACATTGATGTTTAGGAATTGGACACCAAATGTTTAGCTTCTAAACTTGTTTACAAAGTGCAGACAAGAACATCTACCCAGCAAACACAAATATGTTCTTAAAACGTTTATTTAACACGTTTAATAACATTTTTAAATGTATAACCCGATATTTAAAAATATCGGGTTATACAAAGATCATGAATACGTTTTAAAACGCTGAAAATATTTTGGGCAAACATTTTTGCAAAATATATATTTTGTCAACAGTTAAATAACATTCTGTGATGTTAGAATGTTTTGCGTCACGTTTTCAAAAATGTTTTATGAATGTTATTATACCCTTTATATAACCCGACATTTACACCTTTTCTGTAAAACGTCGTGTCTTTGCTGGGTAGGTATGTCTCGGACTAAGATCGTGTGAAGACTTGAATATTATTGCCATTAATTTAAAGTGTCATTCACACAATATATTAATAATGCTCTGTAATCAGAAAATGCAGCCCTAAATATCGGTTTGAGAGATTACAAAATGAGATCCTACGTGTCAAAAAAGCCAACAATGGGCCCTAAACAGTCGTCTTAGGGCATTTAAATAAAGGCACTTCATTTAATGCCCACGTGACCAGATGGGCGCTGACATTACAGCGTCCAGAAGTCTGGAAAAGTGATCTTTGGCACAGCGGGTGGTCTTCCTGTGTATTTCAATAACGCGGGATGCATGGCCAAATTTTCTAGCAAATTTGTCATTTTTTTGCAACTTTGTAGTATTATTGTAAGAGTTTCCGTCGACAAACATACTAAAAAATCAGAATCCCCCAATGTATAATTAAGTTGCCTTTTAAATGTTCAGCAATTTTGATGATATTTGTTTGAAAAATTCCTATCTCTTAGCGTTTTATGATAAAAGTTACTTAAAACGACATAAAATAATCCATAGTGGTGAGAAAATCTACAAGTGTATTTGTGATAAAAGTTTTATTGAAAGCAGTAGCCTAAAGAAACATGTCGACACTCATGGTGCTCCAAAGCATAAATGTGAATACTGTAATCGTCTGTTTAGTGCGAAACAAAGTCTACGGAAACACGAGCGTGCACATAGAGCAAACACAAGAATGTTTTTAAAACGTTTTAAACATGTTATATTTTGGGTTTTGGTTGAGATAAAATCCTCCAATGTATAATTAAGTTGCCTTTTAAATTTTCAGCAATTTTGATGATATTTGTTTGAAAAATTTCTATCTCTTAGTCTTGGTATGGCGGCGCTCATGGGTCACGTGGGGATTGAATTTAGAGCCTTTTATTAAATATCCTATGGTGACTGATCAAAGGTGCTCTGCATAAAAGGTGCATGCCATGCATCCTCGTTAAGGACTCGGATAGCGACATTTGTATAGTATTTTTGTGGTTATTTAATGCTTCTACACGAATGATCTAGCTTTATCATACTAGCATCAAAAATAACAGTAATAATACTAAAAATAAAAAATAAAAAATGGGACAATGCATTGTGTTTTAGTGTCCATTTTAAGATGCTTGTAAATTTATAAAACCTGTCACAAATGGCTATAATGACAACATTGGCAGAAACTCGAGATTTTGAAGGCCAGTGTCAGCACCTTTATCACGGGTGAAATATCTTTACAGACTTACAGACCTCATTGAATAATTATAATAAATCAACGAACCAATATTATATTAGCAATTTTGACTAAATCTGCAGACAAATATAAGCTGAAAAAGTACAACCAATTATTTTGCAAAACTAATGTTTTGAAGTTATTAAAACGTTTTATACCCTTTATTTAACCGACATTTAAACATTTTCTGTAAAATATTTTGTATTTGCTGGGTTTATACTTTATAGCCGGTCACTAATTTCTTTCTATTCTCATTTCAGGTAAAGTCATCATGGTTATGGCTCCCCAGTCACGTATGGCTCCTGCGTCCAAGAAACGCTACCAATACTTGGTACACAAATGCAAATATTGTTGCCGAAGATTCACGGGAACCAACGGAGGATACCGACTCTTCTCTCATCTGCGACACCACGAACTAACCATAAAACCATATTGGTACAGAAAATCAAATCTAACCAATTCGAAAAGGATGAACATGGCGACAGAGAAAAAGATATCCTTCACTCCCGACAAATACCTCGGTCGCAAAAGACAATCTGCTAGCCAGCGAATGCATGCAAGGAGTACAAAACCGAGATTGGATCTTCCCATTGAGAAAGTGGATTTGACGTTACGCCACACCAAAACGAATTCGACAGCCGGGACATTTTCTGCTTCAGATAAAGACCCGACGAATAAAACTGGTTTCAATGGCCATAATAAAGCTATTTCAAATGAAGGCGAGAATGCGTCTTCCTTATTGCTGGATGTAGACCGTGAACATGCCAAAGTAGGCACAGCGAAAAGTTCAACAAAACGGACAAGAAATAGAAGAAAAACTTCGGCAGGGAAAGAAAACCCCGAAGTAACCATGGTAACATTGCGTCAACCACCAGACACGTCTTCAACCAAAGAAACTACTCGACAACAGGCGCGAAGATTTTGCGACGAAAAGTGTCAAATTTCGGCATCAAAAACCAAAGACGCATGCGCACCGAGTGAAAAACCAAAGCAAAAACGCTACCATTGTCAATATTGCCCTCGTTGCTTCTCACAAAATGGCGGACTTGTGATTCATGAACGGATTCATCTTGGAGAGAGACCCTTCGTTTGTGATATCTGTGACGCGACGTTTTATGATAAAAGTTACTTAAAACGACATAAAAGAATCCATAGTGGTGAGAAAATCTACAAGTGTAAGATTTGTGATAAAAGTTTTATTGAAAGCAGTAGCCTAAAGAAACATGTCGACACTCATGGTGCTCCAAAGCATAAATGCGAATACTGTAATCGTTTGTTTAGTGCGAAACAAAGTCTACAGAAACACGAGCGTGCACATAGAGGAGAAAGACCGTTTTCGTGCTCATATTGTGGCACAACATTCATAAGACAACAAACCATGCAGCGACATGTCTTAAGTATCCATGCCAAGGAAAAATCTCACACGTGTCCTTACGACAATTGTGACGCAGCTTTCACGTTTCGCAAGCAATTGACATATCATATACGGCGACACGAGGGTATAAAACCGTTCAAATGTGATCTGTGTGAGAGACGGTTCACGATGGCTAGCCAATGCAATGAGCACCAGGCGGTGCACTATGGTGGATTTAAATGTGAATATTGCCCACGTGCGTTTGGGTCGAAATCGGGGAAAGCATATCATGAAAACGTGGTGCATGTACAGAAAGGAGAGAGTCCTCATGTTTGCAAAATTTGTGGTGCGAAATTTAAGAGTCCATATAAGAGAAATAAACATGAAGAACGGCATCAGAGGAAAACATCTACGGCGACATCGAATCCAGATCCAATGCCAGCTATCACTGATCCTATGCTATCATTACCAACGTCAGCGCATTCAAGGTCTACAAAAGCATCAACGTCGTTAACAATGTCAACGAACTCAACGTTATTGCAACCACCAATAAACCCAAAGTACCAACAGGCAACACCAACGTCAACGAACGCAACTTACCTGCAAGCAACAACGTCAACGAACCAAAAGTACCTACAGCCTTCACCAACGTCAACGAAACCAATATATATGCAAGCAACACAAATGTCTACGAGCTCAACGTCCCTCAAACCTTCGCCAATGTCAACGGACTCAACGTCCCTGCAACCTTCACCAATGTCTACGAGCTCAAAGTCCCTGCAACTCCCACCAAAGTCAACAAACTCAAGATACCTGAATCAAGCATCATTATCAACGAACCCACAATATCTGCAACCACTACCAACGTCAACGAACTCAATGTACCTGCAGTCAGCACCAACGTCAACGAACACAAAATATCTGCAATCATCACCAACGTCAACGAACTCGATGTTCCTGCAGCCAGCACCAACGTCAACGAACCCAAGGTACCTGCAACAGGTACCAACGTCAACGATCACAAAGTACCTACAGCCAACGCTAACATCACTGAACCCAACGTATATACAATCAACACCAACATCGACGTTCGGCAGACTCATGCGGCAAGTTTCGTTAATGCAACAATCGGGTTCAGCGATCTTTAATGATCACTATCAGTAGGCATATCACCTCAAAAATAAGCCCAACAGAAACACGTTCTTTAATGATTCTACATGAATGAGCTTTATGAAAGTATCAAAAATCAAAAAACAGAATTGAAATCGGACAATGCATTCTGATGTAATGTCAATTTTAAAATGCGCGTTAAGGGCTGGGGTATGAACGTTTGGACAGTATATATTTTGGGACATTAGAGCACATCAGACATATCGAATTGCATTCTGAATACGAAGAATGTCATTCTGATATCAAATAATTTTGATTTTTGAAATTCGCAATTTAATACACATTTTATGGCAAATCATTAAAAATTGATATTTTTAACAGTAGGCCTACTTGAAGTAAACTTTATAAATCTGATGATTTATACTTAAAGTGTATGTAGGTGGGATGAAAAGCCGACGATCAATTGAAAATTTTGACCTTTCGTATTGAAGATATGGATTTTTCCCAAAACACCAAACAAAATTAGGTCTTTTTGGGAAAAAAATCCATATCTTCAATATGAAAGGTCAAAATTTTCAATTGACCGTCGGCTTTTCCTCCCTGCTACATACACTTTAAGAATATATCATTAGATTTATATAATTTACTTCGAGGATTGTTATATATCAAAATTTGAAAATATCAAATTTTTATAATTTGTCATAAAATTTGTATTATATTGTGATTTAAAAAAAATGAAAATTATTTGATATCAGAAAGACATGCTTCGTATTCAGAATGCAATTCGATAGGTTTGAGGTGCTCTCATGTCCAACAAAAAATACTGTCGAAACGCAATAAACGCTCATTTTGGATCCCTTAATGCGACGAAAACTTGCCACAAATTGCTATATATAATGTCAAAATTGGCACATTTCGATATTTTGAAGGCTAATTTGGACATTTGCTTGAAAAAAGCAGCATTAATTTAAGAATCGCAAGTTAAATGCCTATTAATTCCTGACTTCTTTAAAGAAAACCAAAATTAAAAATCTCTCATTGAATATTTATAATAAATCAAAACAAATGTACTATTTTTGCCAACATAACATTAAAATGTTGGGTTATATAAAGGTGACGAACACGTTATGAAAACGCTACATTGTCAAAATGTTATTGTAAGAATTTTTGGCAATCATTTTTTGGAAAAATAAGTTTGTGGTCAACACACAAATATCATTGTTTTGAAGCAAATTTTCAAAAATGTTTTATGTTATTAAAACGTTTTATACCCTTTATAAATACCATTTATACAACCCGGCATTTTAAAGTTTTTTTGTAATACGTTTTCTGTTTGCTAGAAAGTGCATAATTATTAGGATGATATACCCCTTGTATTTATTATCTAAAATGCTGATGATTTTGTAAATTGTTTATGTTATTAAAGTGTTATACCCTTTATATACATTTCGTATAACCCGTCATTTAAACGTTTTCTGTATAACGTTTCCGTTTGCTGGAAAGTGCATATAATTATTTGGATGATACGCCCCTTGTATTTATTATCTAAAATTTAGATGATTTGTAGAATGAACTTTCAATGGGCTATTCCAGAAAATAAGTGCACACCCCCTATATAGAGGAGTAAATTTTCAATCAAAGAAATGTCCGGATTTCCAAGTCTGCTTTCTGAAAACGACTGGAATTCCAGTTGCCATTGTCACTTGAAAAAGCATGGAAATCCAATTAAATGAAGGAAAAATCACGGAAATATCCAAAATGAGCTCTCAAATTATAAGGATTTCTGATTTTGAACTATTTTTCTGCCGGATTTTTTTACCTTTGGACACTTTAAAAGTCTGGATTTCCAACAATCATGATTGGACAAAAAGTCCGGATATCCGAACTCCTCTATAGGGGGTGTGCATCTATTTTCTGGAATAGCCCAATTCATTTATTTATTTAGTTCATAATGTGAGGGTTTAGTAGTACAAGGTACCGTAGTATCTATACGCATTTGACATTTCAAGATATGAGCAGGACATTACTCTGCCACCACGGCCACGTTTGCTCATGTTAAGAGGATACAATTCAATGCAGATAAGACCTTATTCGAAAATAATCTCAATGTTTTCATGATTAATTTGGTATCAATATCTCAAGTTCGCCGAAAATACAGATAGGAGCTTGTGGCATAAACCCTCCAAATATATGTATCGTGTTTATGGTATAATCTGAGACTGAAATAAAAAAGACTAGTTTGCGTATGACGTCATGTCAGGTATCGCTGAAAATACAAATTTGCGTATGACGTCCTGTCAACCAGACCGAAAATGACGTACTGCGCAGGTCAGCAACCAATCACGCCGCACCGTTGCCCTGACGTCAGACACAAACTAGTCTTTTTAATTCGGTCTCAGATACTGAATAATATGAAGTTTTAAAGTTTCACATCCTAGAAACTAGTAACCTCGTAATGAACTCTATTATTAAACAAACAAGTAACCAATCATGCAAAAACGTGTGGTTCTTTTACTTTATTTACTCATAAAATGTCTTCAACAGAAAGCTCTTGTTTTTTATCATTTCATCTGGAATGCACATCGAGGAAACCTTTCCCTTGGTATTTGAGTAATGTAAACCCATTTTCTGAAAGTTGTGCTTTTCATGACCTCATGTCAACATTCACATGCCCATTGTGTACTTTTGTCTTGTGACCCCATGTTTAAAGCTTGTAACCCCAAAATGGCATTTTGGTGATACAATATTAGGAAAGGGGTCATTGGGTAGCCGAACCTAAAAAGGGGGAGGGGTCATCGGGTATATTCGACTCCAAAAACGGTGGTTGGGCATTGACAGAAACATACCCATCACTTTTAAAGTTGAGTGCCCCCGTTCTTTCATCCCTTAAAGCCCCACATTGAGAATCATCGTTTCCCACGAAAACGGAAGACAGCATGTCAGAAAATAACCATGGTAACTTGGGTAGGTTTATTTCACCTTGAAAGCATGGATAGTCTTGCACATATCACGGGCTAACTTTAACCTAGGCCGGTATTCAAATATGCCATGAAAGTGGACTAAAGCTGGTTCTATACTGGTCAGTTTATACTCTCATTTCCACATCCTTTTTTTTTTTTTCAAAGTGTAGCTTTACTAAAGCAGCTTCACAAACACCTTCGTCAGACCATCCAATCCGAGCACCCACGGCATAGTATACACTAAGAAGATAGGCCAGACTTGGTACTGAGATTGGGTGCTTATTTGGGCGTATTGGGTCTTCAGACATCATGATACAAGTGACCCATCGCAGTACAAACATTTGTTGTTAAGGATGCCAAGCATCCATCCAGTATCTATTAAAGAAAAAAAAAGATAAACAATATTTAAACTATTACATATTTTTCCAACTTGCCGACTAATTGAGATCACTTTACTTAAAAAGAACGCTTTTAAGGTCCCATGGAATGGTACGCTGTACTATACCCGGTACATCAAAATGTCGAGAAAAATCCCAGAAAGTGATCAAAAAGGTTTCTTCTAAATTTTATGTTTCGCTTTTGAGTTTTTAAGTAAAATGTAAAATGCGCTCAACGGGTGTATTTCGCCACCGATAAAAAATGGCTGCCTATCATATTCTAGTGCTTTCCTGTTTTCTATCCTCCCAAACTGCATGAACGTTTCTCGTTTGGGATGAGTGATATGTATTTGAGTGACAACGTTGACACTTCTGTGTTTGGCTCAGTAAGTTGTAAGGATTGAAATAGTAGGGTACCAAAATGACCACCAAAATCCCAATTTAATAAAATTTTAGTGTTACGTAATATTTTCGTCTGGTTTGAGTGATAAGGAGCCTGCCTATCGCTTCGATAAATTTGCGCAGTTGACAGTTGTAAAGATAGAGGGCGGTTTCAAAATGGCCGCCAAAATATACTACCTTGCTTCTCGTCTGGTTGGAGTGATATTGCGTCACAATGTTGACATTTGCGTGTTTGACGCAGTTGACAGAGCTGCAGAGACAGACAACACCTCTCTGAAAAAGACGCAAAATATAAAATTTACGAATTTGCTTTTTATAACAACTCAACATGATATCATAATCTATCAAACACTGACATTCGTACACTTGGCATACTGGAGAGAAGAGCAACGAGGGCAAGACGACACTGCAACTCAGCTAATCAAAAAATGTCTTCATCTTTTAACGCTTAAAACTATATACTTGAGTAACATAAATATGCATGAAATAAATCACGATTTCAAATATTAGACATAAAACACAGTTGCAGGGCTTCAATTTCGTTTAACAATAAAACAAACAATGACCCTGCATTGAGAATTCTTCGTTCCGAGAAACCCCATATTACAAATGCCAACGTTATACAGTTGCCTTCCCTGCGATGAACGTTTTATTCCGTGGACTGGAAAGTTTGGACTTTAATTTAAACCTTATCTCTGTTAACCGGTTTCTATTCTATACCTTAATCATACATCTTGGTTTATACAATTCAGCTAACCACATCTGTGCAGTACAGGACTATACCAATCATAGTCTTTTTGTGTCTTTTTGGTGGCTCTAAAAAGCGCCGTTGTTCTGTGGTTAAAAACCTTTTAAACAATTAATGTTCTTTACTGGAAAGCATCGAGACATCTTTCTCTTATTTGAAGAAAGACTGATGAGCTTCATTGACTCCATCTTCTAGCATACCGTAAAACGTCGTCTACAAGCATATATAATGTGTTTGATAAAAAGGTTATTTAATACGAAGCAGCCGTAAATATGCCAATACAATATAATTATTGGTCTTTCAATAATATACTAGTTTGTATACGATTGTATTGCTAAATTTATTTGCTTAAATTCCATAATGTTATAATTTTGTGAATGGAGGGCATCTGGATTAATTATGCTTTCATCAAAAACACTCTATACTTATAGAGGTTTTACGGTAGTTGATATCAAATGATCATGAACTAAACGCTTTTGTTAGTGTTTAATAAAAGAAAATGGACAAACAAACAGCCATCCTTAATAGGTATTTTTCATAGAGCGACACCAGCATGCGATGACACAATTACAATGAACTTAAGAATTTCCTGGTTATGAACTAAAACAGCTGGCTAATGTACGACTTGATTGAGGCTGGTATTTGTATTATACCAAGGTGTGTTGCTAATGACTTCGTTTTCTGGTGCATACCTACCAAACGTCAACATAAAGTTTCAGTTGGAAAATATATCAATTTAAAAAAAAAGCAGTGATTTATAGTGCGCTACGCACAGGCACAACGCCTAGACGTTGATCCACCAGCCTCCGCACACTTTACAGGTTGTCGCTGACCACTGCGGCCCCACATCATTCCATAAACCATTAAACAACAATTCAGGGACTTTGCTGCTTCAAGAGCGCACACCCTAGACATTCCACAAATAACCATCGCAACCAGGATCAGCTCCCCGAGTTTCGTACGGGTTATACAACGAGACAAATTAGCAGTGAGTTCCTTGTCCAAGGGAATTTCAAGCTAACTCAATTTTTCCACGAGAGCATACTAGGCACCACCAGGGTTCGAACTCGCAACCTCTCGCACCATAGTCGAACGCCTTATCGATTGAGCTAACTTGACTGCTCGTGCCGGCTGGAGGTAAAATTTCCCCCGGTATGAAATACGGGGGGAAAATTGTCCAACAGTTGTAATGTGCATCTTCCTCTAGCCCACAATTTTCCTATTTTGACCCAGTTTATAGCGCGTTTTGCACATTTTCGCGCGTTCCAGTAAAGTAATTTTAGTAGCGGAAATTGTGCCTCCCCTGGTTCGGTGGCTCTGGTGCATCACTAATCAAGAGCAACGCGAGTCCTACAATAGTGCTCGAGTTTGACAATTGCAAACGTACCAAACTTGCTGTGGCACGACTATTTCCAGTAATAATTTTTACAAGAGAGTCGCTAGTTTAATATTGTTTTGACAAATAAATGGATATAATGCTTAGGCCTATACATAAATCATAGTGATTTACTATTCTACTTATAGCTTTCTAATCAGATTTTTCCTTAAAATAAACATTTTTCAGATCAACGTAACTTTCTATTTATTTTTAAACACCGCACAAAAAGGAAGTTCAACTGTTAATTCTTAACACGATTGATAAAGAACAAATTAATAACGAACGTGATAATATAATCTTATTAGCTTGCTTTTGATACCTCACTTGTAGAATAAAAACCTCTTCGAAGTTGTCCAGATTTCAAGGTCTTTGTTGTGTAAATTTGTGCAATTTGAAAATCTTGAACGTGTGCCATCGATCGGTAAGAGCCTGCGCTGTCCATGCTGACCGCCACTGAAAACAAAAGCTTGTTTTTCGTTGTGTTCTACTAATTTAAATTAGTAAAATAAACTGCTTGAGCGCATTCTACCAATTTTTACGATGTCTTACGATGTAACTAAGCGGACGTATGCAAGACTCGTAAATGAAGGAATAATAGTTGTTGAGTGGGTCCTACCAATTGGATTTGGAAGTTCTACGACAATGCAACATTTAGTACAGCATCGATAATTCGTAAACCCTGTCATCGCAGCATTTACGAACTCGTTGTACCATTTGGTTTTACAAAGCTCTGGTGGTTTTACGATGTTTTAAACATTCCCGCTGTTTCGATCATGTGTTCTGCACTCGACCACGCTTGCAGACGACTGACCGAGTAGCGGTTGTGCAGCGACAAACTTGAAGGTGAAAAACTATGCTAACAGGTAATATTTCAAGTTATTTCTTTCAAAATGAGCACTAGATATTGTATTGATGGTGTAAGCTTCTTTTCTGTATGATCAGAAATGCTGTGCCACATGTACATTGTGGTCGTAAAGACTAAAAGTCACGATGCTGTGTCACATCGCATGTAAGCTTAAAGCTACATGTATAAGCTTACATGCGATGTGACGCAGTTATGACTTTTAGTCTCTACGACCACAATGTACATGTGCACAGCATTTCTGATCATACAGAAAAGAAGCTTACACCATCAATACAATATCTAGTGCTCATTTTGAGAGAAATAACTTGAAATATTACCTGTATGCATACTTTTCCACCTTCACAACCATCGTACATCACATTTGTACAACTGATTCGTTCCGCCAGTCAAACGAGTTCTAATCTTTGTTGAGCCTGTCCAACTAACCAATATTAGTTAGTTGAGCCTGTCCAACTAACCAATATTAGTAGGATGAGACATCGTTTTTACGATCCTATAGGTTAGTACGGCAGGTTTGAAATTCGTAAAACCCATGCCGTACTAATCATTTCGTTGGTAAGGCACGTTAGTTAAGCATGCCTAACCAATATATAGCATCGCTTGTCATGCCGTACAAATCATTGATTAGTAGAACGAGACATCGTTTTTACTAACTTTTACTTAGTAGAACTTACGACATTATGTTTTCAGTGGCGGTCTTTTCAATTTAAAGCGCATTGTGCATGATTGTTACCCGTCAAACCCAGCCGTGAAATCGTATCTTATATACTGACATTGCAACTTTTCGAATTGCTCTACAATCATTGCAACTTTTCAAAATCGCACCAGTTTTATATTGAATACAAGTTGGATCGAATATTCGACGTCTAATACAAAGTATGAGCCGGGCTTTACCACAAATACAGGTAGGCCTACGTCCTTTGGAATACCACAAAACAGGTAGGCCTACGTCCTTTGGAATAACAAGTATAGCTTTTGACCATGAGTGGGCTAACAGGAAAAGGTACAATATCTCTAGCTTACACAGGCAAGGTCAACTTGGCCTAAATACAAAACCACAACTGTATTATTATCATTACAAACACAAAACTGCAGTAACTACAGTTGATCTAAAAGCTTCCGTTTAAATTTTTAACGATATTTTGAACATTAGCTATACAGATGAGTTTAAAATAGATTATGCATGACGGGGTGTACATGACTGAGAGTTTTGTTTTGTTTTTAAATAAATAAAGGAACTACGTTGGACTAGGTTAGCATGGAATTGCACGAACTTGTGGTACTCCGTCCAAACGTCAGAATTGTGAACATATCATGGTGTTACTTCCAATATAAAGCAGTTTTGAATACCGAAATGCAACAGTAATAGCTTGAGCTGATTGTTATCGGGGTTTTCATTCAACAAGACACCAATGCGATGTAGACCACGATTTTTCGAAAATACATTTTGGATACCGATATTATATGAACTTGTGAAAGACCATTCTGTACGCTTGCTATATATAAGCTTCATCGGTGTAATCTTCACATGTATCCTGACTTGTCTGCATTCATGATGACATCGACCATGGAAAATACTTCATTGTCCATGATAACTACATCGTCTTTTGGCGAGGAGGGCGAAATATCATTGGGCGAATATTCGGCACGGATAGCGCTTGCCGTCATCGGTATATTGGTGACCATCCTTGGCCTTTTTGGCAACTCTTTAGTCATTCTCAGCGTTGGTTTATCACGTAAACTTCAAAATGCAACCAATGTGTTTGTTACAAATTTAGCAGTTGCCGATCTCATGACTTGTAGCATTATTCCGTGGAATGTTGTCGCGTTACTAAGTTTTGACGGGTGGCCAGTTGCGGAATGGTTGTGCGCAGTCGCCGCTTTCACTCTCTTCCTTTGTATTGGGTGTAGCATCTGGAATCTTGCAAACATCGCCATCAATAGATACTTCGTCATCACTTTAACCGCCATAAAGTTTAAACAAATATACACTAAATGTAATCTTGTGGTAATGGTCGTCCTTACGTGGTTCTTGCCCGCATTGGTAATAGGTGTACCTGTACTAGCGGGCGCAGCGGAACTAGGCTATGACGAAGCACACGGTACTTGCAGCGACAAAGCACGTGGCATGAAGAGTCGTTACATCCACGTTATAGTACAAGCTCTCGTCCTCCTGTTTGCACCAATGACCATCATCATCACCTGCTACGTCAGAATTTACTTACATGTACGCGCACATACGAGACAAATGACGATCAAAGCCACGGAGAGCGTCAGAAACACACCGGTCCTGCGTCAGAAAGTGAGAACACGTAACAAGCAACGCATGTTTCGTCTGCAAACGGAAATCACCAAAAATTCTTTTTATATCGTCTGCGCATTCCTCATTTGCATAATACCGTTTGCAGTTACGTTATCCGTTTACCAGGAAGGATCCCGCTACGCTTCCATCATACTTCTCGCAAACGCTGCACTGAACCCTCTTATATACTCCATAAAACATCCATACTTTAAAAAGGTTTTCTTCAATATTTTGAAATGCGAGTGGCAGAGTATTCCAGGGAGGCCGGATTTCTTGCGACAACCGAATGAAAGGCGGTTATCGCTTAGTAGTTTCAGAACTAGTATTGGCGGGGGACAGCAGCCGCCGGCCAATGGAAAACGTCCGAGTTTGAGCTCAAGTACTATTGATATTTTATAATACTTTCTATTGTCTCTATTTACCACCATCATTACAAGCATAACCGCCTAAAGTCTTTTTGGCGACGGGAAGGGAAAGAAGGAAGGAATAATGAGAGAAAACAAAGAAAGAAGTTGTTTGCTCTGGGTGGGATTCGTACCCGAGACCCCTCGCATGCCAAGCACTGGGTCGGCGACACTTTGTCACGGGTATTGGGCTTCGCTGGCCAGCGAAACCGTGCCTATATATATCACTTAGGGCGATTGCGTCAACACACCACGTGGGATGCACGCACGAACAGTACATATATGAAGAGCTTTGTTGCAAAATCCCTTACATCCACTTGAGCTATTTTGAGAAAACATAAAAAATCATCAAAAAAAGTACTGATATATGGGGGTTTGCAACAAACGTAGTTTTCGCTGGCCATCGAAACCGTGCCTATATATCACTTGGGCGTCTGCATCATCACACCACGTAGGATGCACGCACGAACAGCGCATAAGTAGTATTTTGTAGTACACAGTCCTGTTAGGAATAAGTATTTGTTAGGAGCGCTGACCCTAGAAGAATAGTCTTTTAAGTATTTTAATAAGAAACATGACGCCTGAATTTGACTTGTTTGACGCTTAAAGCGCAACTGCATCGTGGTTTATAACAGACTCTTTAAATAAATAAATAAGGCCATAAGGATTAAGGTTTTGGATATGTTCTGTTTTCGATTAAGATAAGGCTTGCAGGGTAACGATTACATCAACGTCTAAGGTAAAAAGTGTTTCCGTAGCCGTATACCAGCACGGAACAACAGGAGATAAATGTAGCTCAGTATAATACGGCTACGAAAGTCCGGCGAAGTATGCGATTACGGAAACACTCCCTTACCATAATAATACTATTACTAATTTACAAAATACAGGCGCTGTGGCTTAATAAGTATCATAATGTTCCAATCATATTCTCCTCACTTTTTGAGAGGGGCGGTTGGTGCTAACGGTAAACCAGTGGCTTATAGCGCGGAAATTACGGTAGTTTATTGAGATACCGCAGTAGGTAAATTTTGACCTGCATTTACTCCACCATTTTTTGCGCTACACATGTTTCGTTGCACAAATGAAAAAAACATTCATTATTTGTTTTATATAACATCTTTGTCATTTGATTGGTTGATTGTAATGGCTTTGCACGAATTAACAAAATATCGTACGAATCGTAGACAAGTGGGCCTTTTTTAGCAAATAAATTCTTGTATCACCCCAAAATAAGCCATTCAAAATTATAACTTGAACTTAAGGGCCTATTATACAAGGCTTTTCCTACGAGGTAAAATAGAATTTTAGCTTACCGGCTTAACCAATACGTATTGTAAGCCTTTCACTTTCTTGTTACTTTTTCTTTCCCCAAAGAAATAAATCGGAATAGGCCTATCATACAGGATTGCCGCAAATGAAGTTTGTTGTTTTAAATCTCTCGTAACCCGGTTGGGCTTAGTGTTATACTGTTGGCCGATCGGACTGAAAACAACAACAACATGCAATAACGGAAATGCACGGCGCATCATACTAAATTCCACGGCACTGAGTGACGTAAGCCGTAAAATAGTTTATTGAATGACATGTGACCAACACAGGCGCGTACGCTGGGGGATGAAAAGTATATACAAAAAGTCCCAAAATTTCAGAATTTGCAAGCGTAGGAAAAAAAGTCCACTTTTTCAAAATCAGCATCCCCCCAAATGCAATCCTGCGTACAGGCCTGGACCAACAATCAACCAATTAAATGACAAGGTTATATAAACGTTTTCATGACCTTTATATAATCCGACATTTAAATGTCATTATTTTGACAAACGTTTTGACCGTTTTAAAAACATTTTGTTTAGTATTTTATTGTTTTCACTGACCACTTATTACTGGAATACTCAAAAAATAAAAAAGACGACTTTGGAAACAATTTGTACGGTAGCTCATTGTCTTGTGATTTCTGGAACAGATTTGTGAGTTTTTCAACAATACCCATTTTTTTAATGACTCGGTATGAAAGACAGAGGGTGTAGACTTAAAATGGAATCAACCATTCGGGTAACCCCATTTGAATGTCACACTCCCTGTACCTGTGGAAGATTATGTCTTCCATTGGGGGTGTATGGTTTTCAACTGGAATAGTACGATGTAAAATAAAATCACTTGTTATACTACTATTACACAATGTTAGAACTGGTTTGACACATGTTGAGTAAATCAAGGAAACACTGGAAGTAAAACTGCTCAGGGCCAAACAAAACAGGATGTAATTGGTGTTAGAAATGCCACTGTGGTTCAACAGAGGAGTAAAGCGGGCCTGGTCCTGTTTGTTATTTTATCAGCTATTACTGCTCTTCGTGTGGTACAAAATAGGTGTGGGTAGTATATAAACTGAGCTCAAAAAGAAACTTATAATTTTTCACAAGGTCATATCTTGAAATCCTGTCCATCAAATTGAACCAAAATTACACACAGATTTACTTCAATACTCTACTCTTAACACATGTCAGTAACCAAGCAGTTATCCAACTGACACAACAGCAAAATGCACTGACATGGGACAGCTTCCAGGACCACATTCACAGCCCAGCCCTGTTTCATGAAAAAAGTATGAAAAGCAGAAAGCAGCACCGTTTTATCATCTGTGCAAGGATCTTGTGTGCACTCTCACAGATTTTTTGTCCTGGGTGCCAAATGTTGGGCTGTGAAAGTGAAGGAAGTCCAGGAAGCTGTCCCATGACAGTGCATTTTGCTGTTGTGTCAGTTGGACAACTGCTTGGTTACTGACATGTGTTTTGAGTAGAGTATTAAGGTAATCCTGTGTGTAATTTTGGTTCATTTTGATTGACAGTATTTTAAGATATGACCTTGTGATTCACAAGTTGTAAAAAAAGTATAAGTTTCTTTTTGAGATCAGTTTATACATATAGGTCAGCATTAATAGAACTCAATGGACAAACAATCTATTTTGCTGAGTTACATGGTAATGAGTCATTCAAACTATTACTTATTAAAATTATGATGAAGGACAACAAACTATTGGCAATCATTGTCTCCCAAAGTCATGGATTATTTTCTGTTATGATCTGAATTATTAGCAATGGATATTACTTTTAGGATGTTGGTGGTATATCACGATTTGCTGTATTAAAGGTGGATTTCTTGATCCTAGCATCCTCTTTTTATAACATTTTTCAGTAGATATCCACGAAAAAAGCTTATTCCTAAAATCAGTTGATTCTGATTTTGTGTTTGTGAGTTATGCATGATTATGTGTATTACACTGCTCCATAGGCCACTTTTGTAATTCGTTCTGGTATACCAGAACGAAATTCAAATGTGACGATATTTTTGCTAAACCAATTAATCTGCAAGAAATTTTTGGTACATAAACATTATGTAGCCAGAGGTTTCCAGTAGTACAAAAATCTCAACTTTGTTTTGAGAAAAGTGGGGATGAGGCTGTGGATCACGAAATGCTCTTTTAAATCATGAAAGGAAAAACAAGACTTTGACTTCCCCCCTCTGACCAGGGAAATGCCACCTATCCCGTTCTGATCCAATGTCAAAAAGGACAACATGAAAATGGGGCAGAGGCCAGATTGTGGGAACGATAAATTAAAAGGGGCTACAAAGTAGAATATAGATGTAACAATGTCAAGTCATACTGTTGACCTAGGAAGAAAGAAAGAAAGAAAGAAAGAAAGAAAGAAAGAAAGAAAGAAAGAAAGAAAGAAAGAAAGAAAGAAAGAAAGAAAGAAAGAAAGAAAGAAAGAAAGGAAGGAAGGAAGGAAGGAAGGAAGGAAGGAAAGAAAGAAAGAAAGAAAGAAAGAAAGAAAGAAAGAAAGAAAGAAAAAAAGAAAAAGAAAAGAAAAAGAAAGAAAGAAAGGAAAGAAAGAAAAAAGAAAGAAAAAAGAAAAAAAAGGAAGAAAGAAAGAAAGAAAGAAAGAAAGAAAGAAAGAAAGAAAGAAAGAAAGAAAGAAAGAAAAGAAAGAAAAAGAAAGAAAAAGAAAGAAAAAAAAGAAAAAAAAAAAAAAAAAAAGAAAAAAAGAAAGAAAGAAAGAGGAAAGAAAGAATATATGACAGCGTTCAAGCTTTGACTTACGCTTGGTGGCCAGAATGGTGGGAACTTAAAGTGAAAGATATCCTACTTATAGGAACATTTTCTAGGGTGAAATTTTGTGTAGAAACTGAATCTGACATAAAAATGCATAATTGTCAACTTGAAAATTTTCCCCATAGCACTGAACAGGCATATTTCGGGCCGAAGTCCTCAAATTTGAGCGAAAAATTGGCGCAAAAAAAATAAGTCCTTCAAAACTGGGACTCTCAGGGCTAAACAAATATAAACTTGCTCTAGAGGGAGGTCTTGGCTATAGCAAGTTTATATTTGTTTAGCCTTAAACCTCACAGTTTTGAAGGACTTATTTTTTTTGCGAAGGCCTTTATTTTTTTTCACACCCGCCAAAATGTTAGGGGTAGGGGTAACATATTACTACTTTAATTTTTGTCAGTACATTTAACTGAGTCAAGTTTTATATCACTATTTAGCTATTGAAATACTGAACAAGAAGACATAAAAAGTATCTCAATAGCTCATACCATTGAGGAGTTATGGCTTTTTCAAGCTCAAAATTAGCTAAAATTGCATTTTTCCCAAACCAATTGTCACCCTGACCCCCAACTTTCTAACCCTGTTACAAAAATAAAGAAATAGATTTATCCCATTTAATGATTTGAATATCACAAATGTACCCTTGTCACATAATTAGAATAAAAAATTAGGCACTACTCAGTAGTTTTCATGTTCATACACTCACAGGAAATTAGCAAGTCAAAATTTTTTGTCACCCCAAAATGGCCATTTTCGCCAAAATTGGACCAAAAATGAATTTTTCTCAAAATCAGTGAAAAATAAGGGGTTTTAAGTGCCAAAATCTGAAAATATGTGACATTTTACCCCTAGAAACATTTAAGTAATCAAGAATTTTGACTGTTTTCACCCCTAAATATTTTTTTCACACGCGTGTCCGCCAAACGTAAGTCAAAGCTTGAATGCTGTCATATGAAAGAAAGTCAGGATGCATGACAGAATGACAGAATGAATGAATGAATGCATAACAATGAATGAATGAATGAATGACAGAATGAATAAATGAATGAATGAATGAATACCAGTATACTTACTCCATTGATGTCCTTTGGAACAGGAACTTTGGTTCACACTAGAGAATGGTATATGTGAGGTAGAAGTTAAGGATTTGTTAAGTTATTTTTGATTTTATTCTATTACCTATTATAAAAAAAGGTTTACATGTCGGGTAATATATAGGGTATGAAAATAACATTTTAAATCATATTTGAAAATGTAATGCAAAATATTCTGGATTTTAGGCATTTTAAATGGCATATGATGGCAATCTTTCTTTTCTTTTTTTGCTCTTAATTCACTGCAAGTGGCCTGCACAACACAATTTAAGAATCCCTGTAATAAATAGTGCAAATACACAGGAAAGAAATATTCAAATTTTATTTCAAAATTGTCACTAAAAATATTGAATATACTTCCACCTCCAAGGAAAAATCAAAATGCATAAATTTGAAAATACAGCCCATATTGTTATCACATGCCCAGCACACCAGCAGCGGAATGGCTGAAATCCTGACATCTTAGGCCATTTAATTTAATAATTTGTGTCAAAGCTCTCCCCAAGTTGAAAACCTAATGAGGAATGTGTTTTTTATAGGCTTGTATTACTTTTTTTAATAAATTTTGCGAAAATGAACTTTTTATTTTGGGGCCCTTCAATTTATATGGTATGACCATTGTGAAACTAATATGTGACACAATCTGGTCAATGGGGGCCAAAGGAGGCATTTAAAATTCGAGTTACTGTAATTATTACATTATACATACTATCATTTACTGAAAACGCTAAAGATCTAGCATACTTGGTTCTAAAGTTATGAAGTGTTTTGATGTCTTTTTTCTTATGTATTTGATTGCTTTTTTACTATTTTTACCAATATCTAAGTTTCAAATTTGCCGCCTTTGGCCCCCATGGACCAGATCGTGTCACAAATATGAAACAATTTTGTGAGGCAAGCTTTTTGACAGAATACACCAGAAAAGTTTTAATTGAGATTGACGACTTATGCTTTTTTTTTTACCTCTGACAATGAAGTGAAATTTTTGTGTGGTGAATTTTTGGGAAAAAACAGCAGTCCAGCAATAATGCGCAAAAGCGGACAATTTTACTAATGTATGCTGGGTTTTAAAGAAAAACTATTATTTTAAGATGGCCTTATACTAGTTTGCAATGTTATAAGCTTCCATATTATTCTTTTTTCTACCTATTTTTGTATTATCTCAACTTAAGATATGAATATAATAAAATGAATATTAAATCTGTTCATCTGGACTTACTATTTTTGATAGCGACAGTATCGCGTCTCATCCAAGACGCATCTTCAGGCTGACTGACCAGGTTGTTGACTATTGACCTGTGACGTACTTGATGGTATGACGTCACAGGGGAGTCGCCGGGGTAGTTTCCGGATTGCTGCGTCGTAGGTCCTTGACAGGTTAATATTCACAAATTTAAGATATGAACTTAATCTCCCACAGAGGGTGTGTACATTTCAAATGGAGTCACCCATTCAGATACCATTCCATATCATTTCTTTAACCTTTCAGGGTGCACAACAAAGTCATTTTGGGTGGGGCTGATTTTTGTACATTGTTTACATAACTGCATATGTAAAAAATGACCCAAATTGAAGCACAGATTTTATGTGTGCATGTACATGGTTCTGTGTTAGATCCATGTGTGTTGGATGCACAAATTGATGGTGGATTATGTGTGTAGAAAAGGTGCTGGTTGGGCACTTATAGGGGCATGGGTGGTTAATGGAATGAATACGGTAACCCTATTTGAAATTCACACTCCCTGTGTGGGAGATTAAGGTCATGTCTTCCATTAAGGTCGTGTCTTCCATCTATAAGGGGTGTGTGGAGATATCAACTGGAATACCGTAAACATTCGCCTAATGGCGCACCTGGGTTCCTTTGACTTGGAGTAAATTTCATGTACAAATAGAGAGCTCCCAACAAGAATTAAGGGTATATGCCCTTATTTGCTAGTGGGATTTTTATGGGAGGGCCCTTTTAGTTTGTGTCTACAATTCCAGTTATGTCAAGGGAGCCCATAGTGCCATTAGGCGAATGTTTACGGTAGTCCAATTGGCCTTATTGGATCACAGGAAACAACATCACTGCATCCATTAATAAAGGATATTTTCTGAGCAGAGAACACACGTCTCCCTCTGTCCTTCAGTAGATCCATGGCTGCTATATTTCTCCAGTATTTCAGCAACCACATTCTTTGTCTCTGTGTTTTCTTCCTTTAGGTCTGACATTCCAACTACGTCTGACATCAGTAGCAAACTGCAAACATTTGAGTGGTCTGCATCTATGGAATAAACACATTAAAGCCATAATGTACAATTCTTTTCAAATGAATTTGGTCAGTTTTTTAAAACCTGATTTTTTGGCATATTTGTAATGTTTACACACATGACCCATGTTCAGCCAAAATTGTTGTATTTTCAGGACAACAGAGCAAGTTTGAATTAAAGTCACAACTATGACTTTAAATCCTCCTTTGTATCATCCTTTGTATCATCCTTTGTATCATCCTTTGATCCTTGGTGTGTTTTGTACCTTGTCCGTTGGAGACACCATTACCTACTTTGTTTAACTCCTCCATAGAACACCACAGTTAAGCGGCTAAGATCAGAGTTTTCTTTCACTTTACCTCATTAATTTCTGGCTTAAAATGACCAGAAAACTTTCCGGAGAGTTGTTACTAATAATATTTTATGATTCGCATCAGAAGTTCATAAACTCGCTATCAATCAATCAATCAATCAATGACATTTATCGAGTGCCAAAAACCAAAAATAAATTGCACTAAGGCGCTATGAACTAGGCACAAAAACCAAAGAATAAACAATGATTATAGTACAATGAAAGTGATACCCTGTGATACAAACAAAATATACTACTACAACAACAATATAGTTATTACTAGAGCGGTTCTCGGCTTTCACGGTTCTCGGGTTTGGCGGTTATTAGCTGATGTTGGTGTTAGATGGAGAGTGGTAGTGTTTGGAAAACGTGTGTGGTTGTAGCTGGTTGTATACTGTTTCTGTTCAGAACCTTGTGTGTTTGGACGAGTCGATGGGTCGGGCATTTGGTAATATTGGGAAATTAGACTGTTTGGTTTTAAATATGGAGAGATGACATAGTTGGAAATTGCTATGAAAGTGTTTACAAAAACATTTAAAGAAGAGTTAAATATTAAAATGGATACAACAATAACATAATATAATTGTAGATTGTTTTTCGAGTTTCGCAATTATTGATATTGACTTATGCTATGGTTTTATTACAAGGTGTAAAAAACAGAACTGATACAGTAGACCTAGGAAGAAAAACATAATTTTAAGGTGTTTTACGCTTTTTGGATTATGTTGATAACTGAACAGGCCTTTCAGGAAGTAATACAACATATGAGCATGGACTGTTAACATGGTTAAAGAATATATGAAAATAAGTGTAAACTTTTTTAATTACCCCAATGCAGTGTATGTCTCAAAAATTCTATTACTATGTGGAATTGTCATAGGTTTTTTACACTTTTAAATCATGAAAAAATAGAAATATGAATGGAATTTTGAAATTTTGACAACTATTTTGATACTTGGCTAGTCTTCAGTTGGGCATGTTAGGAGAAGTAATATAGAAATATTTCATCATACATTAAAAGAACAGCATGGTGTATGTTTTTTAATGGTTCTTCAAAATCATCATGGACGATAGTGTAATATTTGAGTTAAAGTTTATCTGTACCGTAATGATTGCCTGTGTTAATATTGTTGGTGACAAAATGATGAATTGAACATTTGACAATACAAAAATGTCAGTGATTGCCGTCAATATATGTGTTCCTCAGTCCTTTAATAGAAATATGAGGAGCTCAATTATTTGTTCTCCTGGAATTATTCAGGAGCTCAACTTTTGAGCACCTAAAATTGCACCCCAGGGTGAAATTTCAAACTTGCTCAAATTGTGTTAAATACCATTCCAATGTATTCCTCTAGACTCCCTCAAGCATTCAGAAATTGTATAGTTTGACCTATCTAGGACGTACCATTCTTGAGTCATAACCAAAAGGTCAAATGTCACGCTTTTTGTCTCTATGGGGATCCAAAAATAAATCAAAGTGCTCTGATTATGTCTAAATAGATAAGTTTGATGCACCAATTGAGCCAATTATGAGCCCCCCCGGGTAAAATTTCCCAACGGCTGGCCAAAAATCGCTTGCCCCCCCCCCACATCATGAGCGCATAGCGCCAAGTCCTTAGGCCGTGTAAAATTAATATTTTGGTTCTCGTCCCTCCCTTCTCAATTTCTGGGATTTGTCAGATTTTTTTTTTTTTTTTTAGATTTTTCAATTTTTTTAAGACTTTGGAATGATTTATGAAATGTTCATACATACAAATAAGTTTATTAGAGAACAAGCATCACTTCCAAGTCTTTTTGTGGTACTCTAGGGGGTTTATCCCTCAGAATCTCACATTTGAAAAAAAGAAAAGAAAGGGCCTCATCGTTTCCTCGAGCACTGTTGGAGAAGACCGAAAACTACTGACAATGCTAATTTTACATTGAAAAAAACAAAAAAACACCTCCTCCTCATCAATTCATGAAAATCCTCTGGACGAGAATCAAAACATTATTTTATACGGCCTTACGGCCGGGTCCAGCTCTGGGGTTCTAGATGCTCTCTGGTGCAATCTGAGTCCTTATTTGGAGCCTCCGTTTCACAAAATTTATGACCAATATTTCAAGAAATATATCCAGAAATGTTCAAAATCTTCATTGTGAAAATGTGTCTCAGTAAATTTTTGTTTCAAAATGGCAATATGACTTAGTTCACCACGTAAACTTGTATGGCTCAAAATTCGGACCGCTTCGCCATTAAGTTGACTGATTTCTATGTTTTGAAATTTGTTGATGTTTTAATGATCCTTGATTCCCGGTCGATTATTTTAACTGTGTCACGTCATGTGCATGACGCCGCGCTGGTAGGTACCAGCCAAACTTCAGAGAAAAAAAACATGATCGCCGATAACGATGTGATATGGGACTTACATAGGATTACACAGAGATATTTCTTGCCAAAATTTGACCATTTCTAGGCAAGTTGGCCCTACTTTGTCTGCGCTATATGAAAAAGGACAGTCTTAAGTAAGTAAATGTACAATGATTTTGATGTTTTGGGAGACTGGGAGGGATCAGAACCAAAAGATGATGGAGCCTATTCTTGACTGTGTAATATTCCTTCACCACATTATCGTACAGTAAGAGGCTTATACGATGGACAGATCTAGTATCAGTTTGTGAATGAGGACATCGATAAGTTCCTTGTACTAAATATGACTATCTGAGACGAAAATTGCCAAATGGGTAATGAGTTTTTATTTTTGCCAATACTTGTTGCAAACTTTACAGGTAGCTTTAGTTTAACTGCCTTAATCCCGTCAGAGTCGTATTGCCAATTATACGTGTCGATCAACTCTTGTTTCCATTTCAAAAGAGTTGCCTTTGAAACAGACCTAGTAGACGACGCATGGAGCCGAATTCATGAATCGGTTCCAGACACAGAATGTTTTTTTCCATGCAAGCAATCCAGAATTTCCTTCCAGTTTTACCAAATTTCCCTCCAGTATGACATATATTTCCCATACCGGTATTAGTCTGTTGGCTTACGTTAAGAAAGCAAATTTTTGGGTAGATTCTTGGCAACCATGTTTAAACACATCTAGAAACATCACTGATTAAGAAAAAAGTGGGTGCCAGTTTTTCCATTAACATTTAGAGCCTCCATTTTGAATTTCAAATGGCCGCCAATTTTCAAAAATAAATTGCCAATTAACGATTACTATTCATTCAAATGTAATACAATATTTATTATATATTATCCAAACCCGTATAAAATGGTCAACAATTCATTGAAAACAAAATAAGAACACTAGAAATACTCCAAATTAGCAAAAATCCAAGATGGCCGCCATATTTCAGGCTTTTTACTTAAAAAATGCTATAACTTTTGAACCACTGGACATAGGAAGATGCTTTTGATGACTAACCATATGTTTTGGCACGTGAGGATTCCAATAATAACAACACATTTATGATTGGAACAATTTTACTGCTCCGTTAGCACGTCCACATCACTTCCAATTTGTAACAAGTATGTTGAAACACATCTCTTTATTTTATTATTTGCTTTCGAGTATTATCTTGTTCTTTGAATTTTATTAATCTTGTTTTTGTAGATGCTTTGTGCCTCCTAAAAAATATAAAAACCGTAGTTTGTAAATGCTACAGTATTTAATGTAATCATGGCAATGTACTGTATGAAGCAGGGGTGACAACGTTACTGATTAATTCAGGGTCCTTAAATAGCGGCGCTACCGCCACTTGTGGCTTCGAGTGGCCAAGCAAGCGCCCGCTTAGATTTTAAAAAATTAAATCAAATCAAATCAAACCCTCCCCCGGTGCAGCCATTGAGTGGCGCATTACAGTTTTCTTTTATTTTTATTTATTCCATGTGTCGCTTCAACAAATCTATTTGAGAAAGCCTGGATTAATTGTTCCTAATTGCCATTGCCTCAATGATCTTCTTGATCTTCACCAATCATTGGTGGTGTATGTTCAGACAGCTGTCGGTACAGAACACATTGTTTCCTCTGCATGAGCACCTTCCTAACGCTTTGATTTCTCACACTTGATGAGCTGCAGCAATGAGACCAGATCTGGAGTAACCTGAGAAAGAACCACCAGTAGCTTGTTGTCTAGGTTTCGCCACCCCAATGTCAATGCACACTCCAGGAGATCAAACAAATCGTTCATCTCCTTTGCCAAGACCAGCCATTGCTATCACGAAATTGCGGGGCTTGCCTTCAGGAAAGTTACAAAGCATCCCTTCTTAGCTGGCAAGTTGTGTTGTTCTTCGTAGAGGCAAAAGTAGCACACCTGTGTCTCGTGAATAATTTGGACATTCATCATGTTGCTCTCAACTTCTACAGGGTGTCCGCCTCTTCCTGTGTTCTGCCGCTGTGTTCATTGTTTCACATTCATAATTCGTCATGACCTCCTGCCATGTTGCAGTCATAACTTTGTCGTTCCTATAACTGATGAGCTAATGGGAAAGGTAGAGAGTTAGCAAATCCTTTGTGCTGCTGCTGGCAAGAAACATCTTTTTGTCTTTGATACCTGATGAGTCTTGAACGATGTAGGATTTAGTTCCCTCACCTCGCTGTTTCCCCCATTCTCTACATGTAGTTACTTCCATCAGTGATGCTTTCTTTGTGTAGTTGTCAAATATAACTCGCACTTGACAATATCTTCAAGCCTTTGAGTCAATGAGTTTGAAGAAGGATGTTGCAAGCTCCTTACAAGTTTTGAAATTCATTACTGCCATCAACTCCTGTACTACTCCCATTCCATCAACTACACGACACATCTCCGATCCCTCTTCAAACTCAGTAGACGGGTGCAGAAGCTTGAGCTGTGTCAGTTGCCAACATATCTTACAGAAACTATATCACTGTGCTCTTGGTATGAAAAGATCCATCCGGTGCCTTAAGAACTTTTAAAAGAACTGGTGTGTGCAGACTCATGTATGATGCATCCCAATCACTTCTTCTTGATTGACACTCTCTCGAGATGACCGGGCAATTACCAGCAATCTGGTTAATAGTGATGTGGTTTCTTTCAAGGTCAACACCTCATACGTCCACGATAACATTGATAAGAAAGTTGACCCTCCAGATGGAAAACACAGTTTCCATAACATGGCCATTGGAATGCAACATCCTTTGTCACACTCATCGACTTTCAGGCTTGACGATATTGTCAAGTGCAAGTTATATTTGACAAGTACACACAGAAAGCATCACTGAAGGAACAGACCAGATAACTGCGGAGAGGCAAGGTGAAGAGAACTAAATTCTACATCGTTCAAGACTCAACAGGCATTGCATCAAAGACCACAATATGCATTAGGCGCCATATGTTATGCGATCAAGCAAAATCAGTCGGAACTCGGAAATATTAAATTTTCAGTGTCTTATAGAATGGTAAAAACATTTACAAAGCTGGATTTTGCAGAAAACCCCATTGAAATTGAACAACCCGTTCCAAAGATATAAGCAATTAAAGAGTTTCCAAAACAGCAGGAAACAAAAGAAAATATTTCCATTCTTTGGCTATATCTCAAAATCAATATTTCTGAGTTCCGACTGAATTTGCTTGATCGTACCACATATTTGATTTTAGCTACTGAGCAACTACTGAGCCATTTTGTAACACGAACTAGGAAGAGGGTGTTGTTGCGACCTCCTTCATTTTCAATTATAAATGTCATATACCATTATATTTGCTAATGTATAGCAACGGGTCACCTCTATCCAGTGATACCAAAATAAGAACAAACATTCCCCACATAATGTCGATATGACGTCGTAATGTGAGGGTGCCCATGCAAATTTAGAAAATTCTTGCTATGTACAAAAGTATTAGGCAAATTGATTTTCGGGTAAAGAGCTACAAGAATGCTAAATATAAAAGTAAAGAGTCAGTAGCTTTTGAAATAATTTCACACTAGCAAAATGAAAATAATTGGGTCTCAACCCCCCTCTATGGTTATCTTTGATGGCGATCCTACCCCCGGGTAAGGTGCTGCGGTACCGTGAGACTTTTATACCAAAATGAGCGCAAAGGATGTATCTATGATTAGCTTAGGTCGTTTGGGCATAAACGTGTGAGTTTTTTGAGGGGTAAAAAATCAAAAAGAGAGTTGGTACAACCCCCTCCCCTACGTAGTTCTAGGGTTAAGCAGCTCAAACATGTCAAAGATGAATAATAGGTTGACAATGACAAACTGCCACCGTGCCCATGTCAGGCTTATATATCTGGCGCCAGGATTGAAGCCAACTTGTCTTGACCCTATACATGTAGACAGTAAACTACTGACGGCTCTCTCTCAGGTTACTCCAGCTCCGGTAAAGATCTATAAGATCATTGAAGCATTAACAACTAGGAACAATAGAGGTTATCCGTGTTCTATAAGCTGAGTATCCTATCAGCGACTGCTATACCTTGTTTAGGACTTTCAAAAGAAGTACCTGCAGCCATGACTGTTTCAAAATAGCCCGCCAAAGTCATGCAGGTAATTTCGAGGTCGTGCATTGAATTGGACTGAATGAGGAATACTACGGGAATCAGTGCCTTTTGTTAGAAGTCACACATGAGTGAAGTGGATAACCTCTATAATTAATCAGTAACGTTGGCACCCCTGATTCTTCTTCTTAGCGTGTCCAAGCGCAGGGTCAAATGCGCCCGAGCCAATAGCTGACGCAGTGACGAGCAGAATCGTTGAATTCAGCTAGGTCCTCATGTGTGCAGTGTTGCCCCATCTGTGGACACACCAACAGGTGTTCCATAGTCTGTGGAACCGTTCCACACTCACAGGTAGTGTTTTGCCCTTCTGGTAGGTAGCCCCATTTCTTCAAAGCGACCTTGCACCTTCCGACCCCTGATCTTAGTCTGTTGAGACATCGCCACTCAGGCCATGTGGAATCAGCTCCAGATGGTAGCTGCTCACTGGGTTGCAGTCCCATAGCTGGTGAATTGGGAAATCTCTCTTTCCACATGGTGAGTCTTTCCGCTTCCTTGTAGACTGTCCCAAGAGGATGAACTTTGCTTAGGAAGCTTCCCCTGGATGTAAGGCGTTTGGGTGCAGCAGTCTGGTTGAACATGGGGAGCTTCATATCAGTGGTCTGACGCTCACGCTCTCACCCCTGATTCATATCATATAATGCTTTTAAGAAATACGCTTTTCCCGGGAGGGCAAAGCTGGTACAAAAACATGATAAATACAATTCAACGAACAAGATAATAATGGAAAGCAGACAATTAAATCAAAGAGATGAGTTTTAACAATATGAAAGCGAGGTGGACGTTCTAACGGCAACAGGTAGATCGTTCCGAGCATCTGATGCAGTACAGTGGAGATTGGACTCTAGCATAAAGTGTTCCAATCATAAATAAATTGTTATTTTTGGAATCCTCATATGCCAAAACATATGGTTAGTCATCAAAAGCATCTTCCTATGTCCCACGGTTGTTTGATGTGATCATTTATTAGTTTTTCAAACAAAACAGCATGTACAATCAAAATTTAGGCTTAAACAGCTAAAAGTGATATCATGCTAATGTATACAGATTCTTTTGAGTCATTCTCAACTTTAATTTCCCCTCTTTTACAAAATTATTCACTTTTATAGCATGTTTAAATCTTTTTCGGATATAAAATGTATCTATTAATGACAAAATTGGTGGCGCTATTTAGTTACTGGAAATTACTCTTTCAAGCATTTAATACAAATAATTCCTTTAATTGCTTGATAAAATATGTTTATAAGATTCCCTTGTTGCATGTTTCACCTATTCCAGGTGTTTAAATGGCAATGTTAATCACCTACCCCTTGCAAATAAAGAAATATGATTTAGGATAAATAGCGCCATCTATAGTTTGCATTTAGTTAATAATGAAGCCAATTCTATATACATCAAACAACCGTGGTCCATTGGTTCAAAAGTTATGGCATTTTACGTAAGAAGCCTGAAATATGGCGGCCATCTTGGATTTTTGCTAATTTTGAGTATTTCTAGTGTTCTTATTTTGTTTCCAATGAATCGTTGACCCTTTTACATGAGTTTAGATCAAATGTATTAAATATTGTATGACATTTGAATGAATAGTATTGGTTAATTGGCAATTTATTTTTAAAAATTGGCGGCCATTTTGAAATTCAAAACGGAGGCTCTAAATGTTAATGAAAAAACTGGCACCCATATTTTTCTTAATCAGTGATGTTTCTAGATGTGTTTAAACATGGTTGCCAAGAATCTACCCAAAAAAATGACAACTTTGCAAAATATCACGTAAGCCTATAGACTATATGTATTTCTTTAATTTTTTGGTCAAAAACCAAACATTTCCCTGCAATGAGCTTCCCGTATTACCCACTTTTTCCTGCCATGACAGAATCAGTGAATATGACATGATAAAACTACAGGCTTTTACAAAATCAAATCATGAAAATTAATAAATTTAAGCTTGACAACCGGTTAACAACTCACGAACCAAGTTATACGTTTACAGTTATTTATAAATGATGACAGGCAACAAGTACTGGCAAAAGCTTACAAACTAATCGTGCTATATCCCCTGTTTGAGTCCTGCAGCCATTAATTCCCCGTATGAGTTCATTTATAATTCTTTTTGTGCGGATAAATCTCCCGATATTCATGTATTGCTCCCAAATAAACACACACGCTGTCACTGGCATCAGCAAAATTGTTATACCGACGTGCTCCATAACCCGCTTTGTGATTGGTTGCACAGACGATTTTACTAAATCATAAGCCAATCAATGAATGCGACGGCCTGGTTTGGCAGCACACAATTGTTGGCAGTGAAGCGAAATGTACGAATTTTCTGATTGGTCGAATAAACTACTAAAATATTGGCTAAGCCAATCAGCGTGCTCGATACATAACAAACAACCACGTTGGGTTTAAATGGCCTACGATACGCGATCGAGGGGATTTCCGTACTCGTAAATCGATGGGTGATCTCCGGTGTGCGTGTGAGCAATTGATGGTTTGTTTGAATGTAAATGTTTAATTTCTTTTCTCTTGGTTTCTTTCTGTCTATTCTTTTTCTTTTCTTTCTTTTATGTTTCTTGCATTTCTCTTTATTATTTTTGTTTTATTCTTCTTTCTTCTCGCTAATCAACTTCAAATTTGAGTCTATAAATGCATGTTTTATATTTTTACTAGTATTAAAATTTTAAATGGTTCTCGCCCGGGGTTCTCTTAATTTATTTACTATTTTGTTTACTTCTAATTAACATATGAATGAAAAGTTAGTTAACTTACGGGGGTGATCCAGAGATGAAACAAAAATTGCTTGCTAATACTTGATAAAAAAAAGTTAATTATTACGTTTCTGTACTGATTTTGAAATCTGGATGAGCTTCATAGTAAAAAAAAGAAGATTACAATTTAGCGATTTTAACGGGCGATTTTATTATCAAACATATAACTAAAATTTGCCGACAAGCGGGCCGACAAGTCACAATAAATCAGAGAAGAAAAGGCCTATTGTTAGACAATTATGAACATTTATTAAGATAAAACGTGAAATTTACAGCGAAAATTTTCATACCTTAACTTGAAAGACTTAAAATATATCCTTGTTTGAAGTTTTCGTCTCAGTGATGGGCAATCCTAGTTAATATTCTTTACCAAACTTGAATAATGTCCTATAACATAATTCAAAACATTGCAAGCAGAGAACGATGCCTGGAACGAAAAATTTTACCATTACAAAATCAGATACATGTTCGGGACATGAGAGGGTGTCACTATGCTAATAGGCTGTAATGTAAACTTACGTCATGCAGCTTGTGAAGGTGGACACGCCGCTAATTGGTCAAACTTTCGCTATGCAACAGGCTATTGACTGGTCAGAATTGTGCCGTCAGATGTGTTTACCAATTATCAAGTCTGTCGTGGCGTGGAGATATGCACAATAAATTAGTATAAAACCCAGGCGACTCTAGAGCGAGCCAATGAAATCCAGCGACACTTTTATACTTTGGAATTGATCAACATTGATTGGTTCAATGCTAGTCTGACCTCCGTATAATCTAGTGACCTAGTCTCAGTGTTACCGGGTATGTAGACAAAATGACAGATCTAGCCAGATTTATCTTGGCTCTAGCGCCCATATCAGAGCTCAAAACATCATGAGTAATGGCAAACATACACCCATATGTTAAATACCCACCCACTGCAACGCCTTTTAGTGTAGGATAGGTAGGGATAAAAGAGTTGCCGATGTACATAATTAGCAACCAGTATTGGGTGACCGGAAAGCTGTTCAATGCCTTTGCTGTTTTTTTTGGGTGTTTTGGTTTTTAATTAATTTCTCTGTTTCTACATCTCTGGTACGATTCAAATACAATAGGTGTCATCATTAGCACACACTTTACACATCCTGAAAGTGTCACTGACCAAAAATACTTCGTTTGTCTGCTTTTTTGTATACAAGAAACACATGGGGCATCTGTTGGTGTGTTGTTACCCAAACACACAAAAAGCAAAAATGTCATTGGTTGTAAGCAATAGTGAAGAGATGATGATGTATACCGAAGTACTGACAAAGAGAAGGTCTGTGGTCCAGTCTAGAAAAAAATAGCAGGTTGGGGTACATAGAGTTTGCCGTAAGGTTATACGATGTATTGTTGGTCGAAGCAGCAGAAAAAAAGTAGTTCACAGCATCTTGCGAATGGTAATGAGCTTTAGCAAAAATTGCATTGCTCAAGTCATAGCGAGCGTGTATAATAATTCAAATATCACAGATATACTTTTGTAAGTCCTGTGGTTCTTGAGTTATGTTGTAAAGAGGGCTGAAACAACAACACTTTTGTAAAACGTACATAACTCATTAACAACAATAAATTAAGCAAGTTTTCAAAGTATATGATTTGTAGAATGAACTTTTGCAAAGCACCAAAGTGTTATTTTTCAATAATTGCTTCGACCAACAATACTTCGTATACCTTTAATATGTTTTGACAGAGCGGGTCACATAATACACCTATATCTATAAGCAGTTTTTTAATGCTTTTTTGGACAAAAAAGGTCCAAATTTTGTCCACTTTTCACAAAATTGCCCCCCCCTGGAAAAAGTCCACTTTTTCAAAATCAGCACCCCCAAATGAAATCCTGCGTACGGGCCTGGGCCTGTCTATAAGAACATAATTAGCAGATTTTTATCTTCACTGTAGCTGTGTTGAGCATGAAAAATGCAAAACTGAATGTTCCACAAAAATGTCCACTTTTACCGTTTCATACTTAAACTTTGTTGTGCTTGGTGATTTTGGTAAAGTTGTCAATACATGTCCTTACTTAACCCTAACCGCCTAAGTGCTTTTTGGCGACGGGAAGGGAAAGAAGGAAATAATAAAGAGAGAAAAGAAAGAACAAAGTTGTTTGCTCTGGGCGGATTCGAACCCGAGACCCCTCGCATGCCAAGCACTCGGTCGGCGACACTTTGCCACGGGTCTTGGGCTTCGCTGGCCAGCGAAACCGTGCCTATATACATGTATCACTTAGGGCGATTGCGTCATCACCCCACGTGGGATGCATGCACGAACAGTGCATATATCAAGTAGTATTTTGTAGTATACAGGAGGGTTAGGGTTAACAATCATCATGCTGATCTTGAATTGAGTTTGAAATTAAACGAGTGCCTTACTTTGTGGCTGAGCCTCTTCCACAGTCTTCCAAGCTTGCAGTGCTTTCTTTATATGTAGTAATACAAGCTGGTTTTCAGTGCACACAATGTCATCTATTGTAGAGTCTAGTAACACCTGAAATTACAAAGGTTGGTTTGAATGGTCATCAGGCTATTCTGGTTGAAATCCATACACCCCCTATGGAAGACATGATCTTAATCTTCCACACAAAGAATGTATATATTTCAAATGGAGTCACCTATTTAGTTGACCCTATTTGAAATGCACATTCCCTGTAGAAGATTAAGGTAATGTCTTCCGTAGAGGTTTTTTTTTTTTCAAGTTTGATCGCCTGTTGGATAATTTAAGGTATAAAAATACTATACGGTCCTAATTCGAAAATTTGAGCAAACAAGTTTCCACTGTCCATTCAATTAGCTTAGATTCTTGTTTTTTTTTTATATTTAAAAAATAAAAAATTGTGGTCAAAGTCATCAAAGAAAAGTGTTGGCACACCTTTAGACCCAATGTGATTTATACTTTTCAAATTCAATATGAAACCCCATTTCTTTTCAACTTTTCACAAATTAAGTGGGACAGTCTATCCTCAACTTTGAGGCAGGGGTAGCGCGAGCACAAAAAATCAACGGGTCCAATTTAATTTTTCTGGACCCTTTGGTACCTGCAAAACCAACATTTAAGGGGTCCAATGAGAATTTAAGGAGTCGACCTGTCCGAAATTCTAAACTTTGTAACTTGTCAAATATTCCAGTGAACTTATTAGTGTCTGTGGCCTATGATGATTTGGAAGATTTACTGATCTTTTTATTTTTTTACTTTTGATCGACGATTCTTATACTGATTTACGCCTCCGTGCATCGTAAAACTAAGGAGTCCATACAGTTTTTATCAGACCCTTTGGTCACTTTCAACTTGTGATTTAAGGAGTCCAAAATGGCCAAAATAAAAAAATAAGGAGTCCCTGGACGTGCAAACTCCTTAAATGCGACCCCTGCTCTGCTATCGAGTACTACGCCATTCGTTCTCATTCAAAACATATGTCCATCAAGAGGCCTCCACAGGGCAATTCGTATGATAATACAATAAAGCAGGTGATAGGTTTATGAATGGTTGTGGAATCGACCTAGAGACCTATGATCCCTCTAACACTTAAAATTGCCCATAACATGGCTGCCATTTCAAGTGTCATACCGTTTAGGTTGGTTTATTGGTCTATACATGTAGGTGATGGTTACGGTTTATTCATAGCATTATTCCGAGCATTGCACATTATTTTCTCATACATTAAATGTTAGTCTTACCTGTAACTGCAGGCTGACTTCATGCATCCTGCCTTTGGTTCTCTGACTAATAGTTAACAATCTATTAGTCTTACCTGTAACTCTGGGCTGACTCCATGCATCCTGCCTCTGGCTCTCTGACTAATAGTTAACAATCTATTAGTCTTACCTGTAACTCAGAGCTGACTTCATGCATCCTGCCTCTGGTCCTCTGACTAATAGTTAACAATCTATTAGTCTTATCTGTAACTCTGGGCTGACTTCATGCATCCTGCCTCTGGTTCTCTGACTAATAGTTAATAATCTATTAGTCTTACCTGTAACTCTGGGCTGACTTCATGCATCCTGCCTTTGGTTCTCTGACTAATAGTTGACAATCTATTAGTCTTACCTGTAACTCTGGGCTGACTTCATGCATCCTGCCTGTGGTACTCTGACTAATAGTTAATAATCTATTAGTCTTACCTGTAACTCTGGGCTGACTTCATGCATCCTGCCTTTGGTGCTCTGACTAACATTTAACAATCTATTAGTCTTACCTGTAACTCTGGGCTGACTTCATGCATTCTGCTTTTGGTACTCTAATAGTTAACAATCTATTAGTCTTACCTGTAGCTCTGGGCTGACTTCATGCATCCTGCCTCTTGTTCTCTGACTAATAGTGAATTGCACTGATGCTATTTTCATCTTCAGCAGATATCGTCTTAGTTTCAGCTTGTAGGCGCAATTCTGGAGCTCTGGGGTCTTCCAGAATTGGTCTCCTGCCAAGTCTTCTAACCCTTTGGGTAATGTGTAGTTGGCAACAGTGATTTGTCGGAAGAATTCTAAGGAGTCTAGCTTTGTGCAGAGATGACCTGGTGACAGAATAACCAAGAATAGTATTTATTTATTTGTTTGTTTGTTTGTTTGCTTGTTTGTTTGTTTGTTTGTTTGTTTGTTTGTTTGTTTGTTTGTTTGTTTGTTTGTTTGTTTGTTTGTTTGTTTGATCAGATTCACTCGGACCAAATTCACAGTTTTTAATAATATGTCAGAGCTTGGAAAAACATAAAAAAGAGCGAGGTGTGGCTGGCTGATACCATTATTTCACCTGGCCTACCAAGTCTTAGAAAAAGTCCCCATGCTGAAAATAAGGCTACAGAGTACTTTGGTCAACAAAGAAGCATTGTATGTTTCTCCTTTTCACTTAATGGTTTTTAATGTCCACTTTAATTATTGAATAATAAGCAGAGGAAGTCATGGAATTGTTTTTGGTCAAGCACTAGTCTAATATGTCAAGCTCTGAAGTAATATAATTGTATTTTGGGTGTCTTTTCCACTGATGAGAAACTAGGTTGTGCCTCACCAAATTATTTTCATGAAATTGCAGCCTTCACATATGGTGCTACAGCTACTATTTAGTCTGGAAAGATTGTAGCAACCCTTTTCATCAGCAGAGTCTGGAGTCGAGTCCGAGGCATTGGCGAGTCGAGTCAAGTCATTAGAGTTTTGAGTCGAGTCATTTGAGATTGAAGACTCGAGTCCTAAATCTCTAGTTCAAGTCATTTGGGATTTGGGTCTTGAACAGGCGCAAGTCCTAAAAGTTGAGTCAAGTCCAATGTGAGTCATGTCATGTCGTTACAAGTCTGCAAAGTAACATATACACTTACCATCATTGCTGAGAATATGAGCTTCAGCTTCTGCTTCTGATCTCAATGGTTTGATAAATATCTTGGTTTGTCGATCTGCACTTTTGGCTACCCGACACAACCTGTGTTGAAAGGCCAAATGAAAATTAATAGATATGAATTTGTAAACAAAACAACAACAAACACTTTTGTCAGCATGATCAGGCCATTGCAATCCTATTCAAGCCCAGGTGGGGACAGCTCAAACATACCTGTGTAAATTACACAGGCCTAATCAAACAGGTCAAAGGTCATTTGAAGCAGAAAAATGACACTGCCACTTTAGAGGAGCCTGCGTACCATGAGCAGTGATTACGCATACAGCTGTAAAGACTTACTTGAAAATGATGTCACTTGACATGAAACAATTGCACTGTTTATGATGTTTTCAAACAACCTCTTATACTGGTTCTCTAGGCATTGCACTAATTTCATATAATAACCTGCTGGGGATCTAATATATCTACTTTACTCTTGCTGAATTACAGCACCCTATCCCTGCTTTTGTTCATGACAGTTATATTTTGGGGATGGTAAAGCGACAGTTGGATGCTTTACGGCAACAGATAGATGCATTACCTCCATTTGTGACATGTCTTAAACAGAAGGTTTTGTTCCTACTTCCTTGAAAGCTGCTATCATAAACCTAATGGTTAAGAAAAGTGATGGTTTTTATCCCCTCCTAAGGACCATTATCTCATGGTGTATTACTTACTCAGTAGCTACTGCTGCATAGGTTCTCCCAGTTGATATAGATACACCACACTGTCTTATTTGTGATGGTTTTGGAGGCTCTAATAACTCAACATCAATCTGCAAACCTGGAAAATAAACAATTGAATGATAAGAATAGGTCCATGGGTAAGACAACTGTGGAATTCATTTGATGATAATTGAAAAAATGTGTAATCACAGTTTACTTTTAAACACAATTATAAGGCACTCTTGTTATCGTTTTATAACTGAGCTCTTCTGTGAAGTTGTCATTCTCCTTCTTGTTTAAACAGTAAAGGGGACAAACAAAAATCTTGATGTCCTATAAACAAAACTAGTTTTGTTGGGGGGGGGGGGATACTCAATTACGTCTGTAAAAGAGCATCGGCTTGAAGAAGGCCCGGGAAGAAGGCCATGCATTGTAAATTTTAAGCTTAATTTTCCTCTCATTACGTTTTTTTACCTGGAGAGATTTGATCATGTCTCACCTCCTTTTTCAACCAAATCGACGGTAATAACTTTTGTAGTGAGGGATCAACTTTTAACCACAAATTGCCTCAGGCAAAACTCACTTCCTGGGAACCAAATACCACACAAGGTCATTTTTTGTAACTCATTGACCCATTTGTGTTATATACTGCCTCTAGCTATAATGACATCCATGTGATCTGGTCAACTCAATGACAGATACAAATCGCAGGAGGGAATTCAATTTTTGATCAATATATATTGGATTAATGAAAATATTCCCATATGTAAAATTTAGTTGATATCACAATAAGCAATTGAGGGCGCATATGGAAGTGATGAGCTCAGTTTAGCACCACTTGTACTTTTCACATGTCACCAATTACTCAGTCAACATGGAACGCAAAAAGTAAAAGATTCAAACGACGTCGTTCAATAAACCTGCTTTTACATCATCACATCTTCATAGAAATGGTCACTCACAATCGGTGTACTATGCAGAATTGAGAGCTACTGGAATAGAAATACTAGAAAAGGTAGGTCTAAGGGCTCTGTGATACTATTGAAGACATTAATGTATTCTAAGGTGTGATACTATTGAAGACATTAATGTATTCTAAGGTAGTTCCGCTATATAAAAGAAAAATTGTTGTAATTAAACGGTTGCAAATAATCAAATTAGTTGTAGGCCTAATATCATGTTTAGTTGTAGCCTCCGGACATGCCGAGTAGATTGTTTTACATGTTTACAAATTCAACAAAACAGCTAACGCAATGCTATAAATTTGAATGGCGAGTCAGCCGGTGCTATACACGATTTTAACTTATTTATTCCTTCATACATTTTGTTCTTTCTTTGCAGTACGCAGAAGAAGTAGAGGCAGAGCAAAAAACATTTCTGGAGAAGATTACCGATCACCCGTCATTCCTAAAGAAGGTAACCACTCCAGATGAAGGCGCATCAACATCAACTAGCTCTTTGACACCAATGCAACTATATATGCCAGAAGTGATGGACGTTGCTAGTCTGTCAGACAGACTGCCTTATCTCAGGAGAAATTATTAGTCAAATGCAAGGAAGGAAGTAGACGCTAACAATTTCTTCTCTCCAGATGTCGTTGAAATGATTGACTTCATGAATGAATTAGCCAGAACAGCTATCGAAGTGATAACACATGAGGAATTATATGATACATATAATGATCTTAGTATCTATGAAGGGGGAAAGCAAAATATCTCAATTCCATATTCAATCATAGGGACTTTTCACGACTGTAAAGTCCTCCTGCAAGATATATCAGAGATACAAATCATTGGAAAGCATGCAATGGGAGGTAAGGGGATCTTAGTATAAACGGTAAAGAAAAAACTGCTATTGGGAGACGCCATGATCTCGATTGACCTTGGAAAGTAAGCTCAAAGACCAAATCCCAGAGTTCGTACTTCAGAACTGAAGCACAACATTAATCTTGTTGAAGATTAATCACGGTTTACTGTGAGTGCTCTGAATGGAATGGACTTCACTTGGGAATAAGCGATTATCAGAAGAATGCAGATTTGCACAAAATGGTAAAAAGCAAACTCCAGGTCCCTTTTCAAGAAACAAACTAAACAGGCATTGCCACTGAACAGACTCTTCCACATGCTTCAGATAACCAGCACTTCTGCAACAACCAAAATGGCTATGACCCTCAATCGGCATATCATAATACTAATCATGGCGTGTCCGTCCGTCCGTCAGTCCCTCTGTCCGCGCTATCGGCGTGCGGCGTGGCTTCGCTAACGCGTGCTTTCATGGTGCGTGCTCGCGTTCACAGCGGTGTGCTATCCCGTAGTGCGCGGAGCACCGACAGGCGCAGTGCGAGCATCGGAAAGCATTACAGTGTGGTTAATCGTGCAGGTGCATCTCATCGGATCAATAGGCCTATTTTCAACACATATTTCAAAACGGCACACGTGCAGAGCATGTTGAGAGACGTATATCATAGTAGTTTAAAAGGTCAGGGCAAGTAGGCCTATATGGGTAACGGGTGTCGGGTAATTAGAGATAGTCACAAGAACCACCCAACCCGAGAACCGCAAAATCTAGTTTCTAATACATTTGGGTGTATTTCTAATATATCTGTCACCATCCACCGTCAATGTGCTGTAATGTCGGCAAAGCCTTTTATTTTTATTTTTTAGAGATGTCTATTGAACCTTCCAGACTCTTTTAATGATCAAAATTCTCCATCTATTGACTTTTTTATTTTGCAATTTAGTTTAAGTGTCTTTAAGAAATAGCTTTTGTTTTAAGTATTCGGATACTTTATTGCAAACAAGCAAGAGGGTCATAAAGGAAAAGCTTATTTTGAGGAAAAGTTGCCTCTCCATAATATCTCAGAAAGTGAAATTGCAGACATTACAGCCTCTGTGGTGGACATTTACATAATTATACTGCACACAAAAAGTATCCAAACACTCAAAAACAAAAGCCATTTCTTAAAGACACTTAAACTAAAGTAGTCGACATATGGAGAATACTGCTTTGCGGAATTTTATTTGTGTACTAGTGCCTCATTCATGTCATTTGGCATGATGTGACTTTATTCCACTATGTTATATACACAACTGAATGACAACAGGTAGAGTTTCAAAAGTGACAACATTTGATATTTCCTCCTTCAGGTTAAAGACCACTAATAGGCCTGGGCGATACATTGAAATACGATGAGTAACTATTTGTTTTCATGGCATTCGAAAAGACTGCATTAAAATCGCTGAAATTGATCAAGTTATATAGCCAAAAAAGTAGTTTTTAGAGTTTAATGCTTCAAAATGGTACATTTTCTCTCATTATATGACATTTTTGATGTAATAGTACCAAAATTCATACGCACGGCTTCGGTTTTTAGTAAATAGTCGCCCTATCATATTGTAACTTTCAGCTTCGAGGGCGCACTGTCATTTTAAGGTGTTTACGGTTCAGTGCGTTAAAACAAGAAAAGTCTCAGGTCAACCTATGTTGAATTTTTGATCATTTGGCATCTAAATCATATAGTTTCACCTGATATTGGTGGCATTGAACTGTGAGAGTTCTGAATATGAGAAAATTCCACCCGAAATTAGGCATTTTCCCATTGAAACCCGTGTAATACATAATTAGTGGTATTTAACCTTCAAGGCGATTTCTGCTACCTATGTGAAGGCCTCATTACCAGGGCTGTCAACTCTCACGCATTGGGCGTGAGTCTCATGCATTGGGTCGCTTTCTCACGGTCTCACGCCAAGGTAGTATAATCTCACGCCTAGGGAGTAATCTCACGCAAAAAGCTGAAAAATGAGTAAAATCTCACGCATCGTCATGAATAATTTGTTGTTCTACACCCCTCCCCCGCTTTTCACATTCTCGAGCGCCGTGGCTCAAATAATCAAGGGATGAACATTGGAGTCAGCAAATCCTGGTACATCTCTGTCTCACACCAAGCAATTCCAAAAAGTTGACAGCCCTGCTCATTACAGTGTGACAGATGAACGCTCATTGCATTGTGTACAATATCTGCATTCTTTAAGGGAAAAGTCAATGTCAATTTTTGTTACTTTTGAAAAGCCCTCTTTTTTATTCAAATTTGCTATAAGTTGAGGAAATAAATAAAGTCATACTGTGCTGCATAAGATATCAAATTACGCACAATAAAATTCTCCATCAATTGACTACTTTATTTTCTTCATTTTGTCATTTAGTTTTAATGTCTTTAAACATACCTGTATCATTTTGGCTTATGACAGCTTTTTGCACACACCCATCTGTACTGCAGGTGACAGCTACATTGGCATTCACATCAAGACCTAGAGATAATACAATATTATATTGTTTAGTTTGTAACTGCATGTGTTGGAACCCTTCTCTCCAGCACTCATAATATGTTATATTAGGTTGATATTCCCTTGTACATGGAACTTACTAACTGTATGAAATTTGGGAGTTGATCCTGGCTGCATCGCTTATTCTACAGTGCTAGATATAAGGAAACAAATAAGGAGGCAAGGCACAAGGTCTATAAATATATAAATTGCAGTCAGTGTAACTTAAAAGTTGTCACATTTTCAGGTATTTTTAAGTGGATATTTATAACATTACAACAAATATGTCGGAATCAGCTGGCCGGACCAATAGTAATGGAAATATCTTATATAGTCTGTATACCTTCCTCGAGTCAGTAAAGTAAAATCAAATTTTGAGATTTTCTCAAAAGCTGTTTATTTTTGCAGGAATCTGTTATGCTAGTCGGATTCTTTGCATCATTTCCTTTCTAAAACTGTATACTTATATACTTCTCATCCTTACATTTAGAGATACAATAAAACAGAATATCTAAATTACTGACTCGAAAAAGACATACAGACTATAATTAGGGATAACCATCAAAATTTCATGTTGCCCCTATTGCTACAAAAGATCGTTTTCTGGATAGAACTCATCAATAGAAGTATTTTGGTGGTTAAATGGTCAAAATCGGTCAAAAACTTTTCGAATTATGAATTTTCAACGTTTCCCATTCTGACCGGTCATTGACACGAAATGAAATGACAAGGTCCAAAAATAGCAATTGGGAGCAAAATTGGCATAAGCATATATTTACCTTTATATATTTCTTTATTTTAACATATGTGATGCGATCAAGCAAAATCAGTCGGAACTCGGCGATAATAAATTGTCAGTTTTCTATGGGATAGTAAAAAGCATTTACAAAGCTGGATTTTGCAGAAAACCCCATTGAAATTGAACAACCAATTCCAAAGATATGAGCAATTAAAGAGTTTGCAAAACAATAGGAAACAAAAGGAAATATTTCCTTTGTTTGGCTATATCTCAAAATCAATATTTCCGAGTCCGACTGATTTTGCTTGATCGCATCACATATATGCAAACATGAAACAACATATTGTGAAAGTATCAAAGGGGTTTCTTATGAAATGGCACTTTACTAGTCAATGGCATAAATTATTTTTTCAAACCGAGGCATTGAAATCATGCATTTAGAGAACATTTGGCAAAAATCATCCAAGATGGCTGATATGGCACAAAATCAAAATTGCACTAAGTACAGGTGAACTTTTTTTTTCACAACCAAAAATGTCAATGTTATTGGGTTTAATATGACCAATTAGTAGGTGTATGCAAAGAAAATCTTAAGTGTCATTGAAGGTCACTGACTCATTCACAACAATAGAGGTTATCCACTTCACTCATCATGCTCATGTGTGACTTCTAACAAAAGGTGCTGCTTCCCGTAGTATTCCTTATTCAATACAATTCAATGCATGACCTCGAAGTTAGCTGCATGACTTTCGCGGGCTATTTTGAAACAGTTATGGTTGCACATTCAGGTACTTCTTTTGAAAGTTCTAAACAAGGTATAGCCAGCAGCAAGTTGTAGATGGTATAGGCCTAAATATAAGAAAACGTTTAGGGTTGAAATCAGGTGAACAATACATCGAATGAGCACGAAACTTCACATTTATGTTCAGAAAGGTGTCTTCTTAGCATGATTCGAAAGGAGTATGAAAATTCCAAAGGGAAGCTGGTGATTTAATTTGTAACTAGAGATCTACTTGTTCAATTTTTTAACCTTTTTACAGAGGGTATGATAGAGGTATTACTGGCAACTCTGCCAAATTACAGCTCAGTAGGCCACATTGTTCACCACGTTGTTCACCTGATCTTATTGACATGAATATTTTGTGCCATTCTTGAGCAGTGCTGAACTCAGCCACTGGCAATTAAGCGCACTGTGGCGATGGACCAATTTTGACTCGCACTTACATTGTACAGGAAAATGAAATAAGTTATGTTGCTGTAATTTGCAAGATAGTTACAAAACATAATTGGCATTAACATCTCCAATTTTTACAGAAAAATTATGAAAAATAAAAGTATGAGCTCAATTTAGAAATGTCTGTGCAAGCAGTGCACAGTTGAGCTCCCTGCATGTCTATGGGAGTGTTCTAATCAAGTTGATGGTTCATTGGTCATCCCTACTATAATACATCTTGCCGACTTGGATGTCAGGTAGCAGGCAGATGGTGATTTTCACATATGGCCAGTGGGCCTGCCTTATTTCTAGCAATGTTATTGGATATTCCAGTTGAAATACATCTACCTCCTATGGAAGACATGATCTCACATAGGGAGTGTGAATTTCAAATGGAGTTAATGGAGTGTGAATTACAAATCTGCACCCCTGTGTAAAGATTAAGGTTATGTCTTCCATATGGGGTGTATGGATTTCAACTGAAATAGCGCATTGTATAGGCTGATAGGGGTTCTACACCTGTATAGAGCTGCATCCCAGAATGATGCTAAATGGTTTATATGGTGTGTCTTGGGTCACAGAGGTCAAACAATTCCTGTAAAGTGTGCTGAGGCTTGTGGGGTTTATGCCTGTACATAGCTCGCAATAATTCATTTGCTTTTGTTTTTTCTACTGAAGTTATCAAATCCAGCATTTGAAGTTACATGGGGCATCAAGTGTTGTTTTTCCTTCTCTTTCACTTTCCTTCCTTCTCTTTTCTTTTATTGGACATTCCGGGGTAGGTTGACAAGAGCGTGTATATGTGACCCGCTCTGACGAAACCCGCCATAAGTCGTACTGTGCCATTTTAAGATACAGCGAGTCAAAGTTGGGAAAGGGGTGAAAAACCTTGAAGATTTCGTTTTTCAGTTTTTATTATTTTTTGATTCCTTAATAAATGTTTACTTTAACCTACCATTGAAACCAAAATCTTCTTTTACATTTTAAGCACCCAAATCTAGCATTTTCTGAGACAAACCCAGTCCTTAACATATCATTTTACAACTTTAAAGCCATTTTTTGTGCATTTGCCTTTTCTTTATGTGTCGCTTCCCCCTCCCAGTTGAAAGACCGTAGAATGAGGACCACATGTCCCAGAAACATAATTTTGGTGTCAAATGAAAGCTGAAGATGTATACTAAATGATGACATCAAAAACTCAATTTTCAAAATTAGTGACTTATGTCTGGTTTTGTGGGAGCAGGTCACATATGTTGTTCCCCTATCATTCTTACTTCAAACTCTGGTCAGAATGCAAGGATGAGCCCCAGAACTTCAAAAGGGATGGAACAAAGTTTTTATGTTTAGTTTTACTTTAAAAAATATTTTAACTTATGCATTCCACAAAAACATAATATGACCTGCTACCACAAAATGAGCGCAAAGTCGCTAATTGGTCCCTTCAAAATGCCCTGGTTACTGCGTTGGTGTTCTATGTTTCACACAGACCTGTTCCAGCCAGAAGTATGCCTGTATGTCCTTTGTGAATGAGGGCACAATGTGCCATTCAAGAAAGGACATGCTACTGACAGGTGCCCTGCAAACAAAGAACATCAACCCAGTCAGACAGGACGTCTCGAAACTACCAATTTGCAACTTTACGCTCATTTTGTGGTAACATGTAATATTGTTCTTCTGAGCAAGTCATCAATCATGATACTGTGGATTGATCAAAATCAACGGCTGTGGATTCTTCAACATTTGAATCAATAATAATACAAAGTAAGATAAAAAATATCAAGACCATGACAATTAATCAACACAACAAGAGTTTATTTGCTAGCAGTCGCAAACCACTTCAGATCTATTCAATTTGGCCATGAGTGATCGGGGATGTGTGGCAACTTTGACCCCCATTTTTCAACTCTTTCTCTTCCAATGACCCCATTGTTTCTGTTTTACTGAACTGCTTCTCACCCAATGACACCCTGTCACCAAAAGAACACCTTTTCCCAAGAAATTTGGACGAATTTCTGATAATCTCACACCGAATACCCTGTTTTGTTTTGTTTTATCTAAAATTCAACAAATTTCATTATTTTTCAAAAAATTTCAAATTTTGATGACTTTTTGAAATTGTTTTGATAACTAGTTTCCAACAGGTGTCTGCAAAATCCCAGTCACTTCAAAGTCAAGTGCCCCCCCCCGGCTTCAAAGCACTTCAAATATATAGAACAAAATGTTATACAGAAACCATATAATGTATCTACATGTAAAACATTGAAGTTAGACACAGTCCATATGTTAATCTTATAAGTTTTGAAATATTTTCTCAAAATATCAAGAGCTATCTTAAGAACTACTGAACCAATACTAGGCTTGTTTGTACTCATTTTAATGCATTTTTCATGCTGATTCCAAATATGGTCATGAAAATTTACATTTCTGAAATTTTTGAATTTTGAATTTTTTTAAACATGTCGTCTGCAGTCGACACCCGCGTGAAGAGAGTTAAAATACTATAAAACAAGTGAATGTTGTGCAGAATCTATACATAAATCTTAGAATAAAAGAAAACTGTAACATATGTTATTCTAAAATATTAATGTTGTGGAGAATCCATACTAAAAGCTTAGGACATTAAAAATACTTTAAGGGGTACTACACCCTGTGGTAAATTTAGTGACTATATTTGCATTTTTCTCAAAAAATAATAACACACTGGTAACAAAAGTTAGTATATTATGTATATTATTGGGGCAAGGAATCCAATTACTACACCGTAATTTCAGTGACTCAAGACAAGCGGTTTAGTATATATGATAGAAAATGAGGTACATCCTAGATGTACCTCTTTTATTATCATAAATAACGAACCGCTTGTATTGGGTCACTGAAATTCCAGTGTAGTAATTGGATTCCTTGCCCCTATAATAGACATAACTTTTGTTACCATTGTGTTATTAGTTTTTGAGAAAAATGCAAAAATAGACACAAATTTATCGAGGGGTGTAGTACCCCCTTAAAAGATGTAAATATTGGACAGTAACCATAAAAATGTTAGAATATAAATACTGTGTAAAACTTACAAAAAAATTTTGTACCGAATCCAAGCCTAAATCGATCTTAGAACATTAAAATACTGTAAAATATGCACATGTTGTACAGAATCCATCCATACTGTAAACGTTTGCCTAATGGCGCACCTGGGCTCCTTTGCCTTGGGGTAAATTTCATGTACAAATAGAGAGCTAGCTCCCTCCTCTAAAAATCCCAACAAGAATTAAAGGTATGTGCCCTTATTTGTTGGTGGGATTTTTTTGGGAGGGCACTTTTAGTTTGTTCCTAAAATCCCAGTTATGTCAAGAGAGCCGATAGTGCCATTAGGCAAACGTTTACGGTATGATAAATCTTACAATAAATACTGTAAAAAGAACTGTAAAACTTTGTTATACTGAATCCATACATAAAACGAAAAACAAAAAATACTTCAAAACATTTCAACGTTGTACAGAAACATCTTACAACATTACAAATATTGTACACGGTTGTTTGATGTATATAGAATTGGCTTCATTATTAAGAAAATGCAAACTATAGATGGCGCTATTTATCATAAATCATATTTCCTAATTTGCAAGGGGTAGGTAATCAATACTGCCATTTAAACAGGTGGAATAGGTGAAACAAGCAAAAAAGAAATTTTATAAACACATTTCATCAAATAATAAAAGGAATTATTTTTATTAAAAGCCTGAAAGAGTAATTTCCGAAAAAGCTTTAAAAATGCTGTGAAAGTAAATAATGTTGTAAATAAGGGGAAATTAAAGTTGAAAATCACTCAAAAGCATTTGTATACATTATGATACCGCTTTAAGCTGTTTAAGCCTAAAAATTGGGTTGTACATGATGTTTTGTTTGAAAAACTAATAAATGATCACATCAAACAACCGTGTGTAAAATCCATGTATATATCTATGAACATTAAAATACTATAAATATACAAATGTTGCACAGGAACCAATCCATATATTATAAAACTCATAAACATATTATTTTCATTTTGAACTCAACTTTGTCTGCAAGTAGTGATTTAAAACAAATTTAATCTCTTTGCCCAGCAATTTCTCTCATCTGGATATTCTCTTCTTGGCCTTTGTTTTTACAACATGGACATTTCTCTTTGTTAAATAAAAACCCTGCTAAGGTATACAGAAATGGATTGATGGTTGAATTGATTGGCAGTACAAATGTTGCTATCCAGGCATACGCTGTAGGACTGACTTCAACTGCGCCGGCCTGGACAAGGATGGATACAATCCCAATTGGTACCCAGCAAAAAAAATCAGAGAGGACAAGAAGAGACATTTTCATAGCCATGCGTATTTCTTCACTTGATTGTCGAGAACGTCCGCAATCCTGGCTAGTCTTTCTAGCTGTGTTGAAAATGTTTATGTAACAGAAGGCCACTACTAAGAAACAGAAAAGGTTGAGACCTGTAAAAATGGCAGTAGATAAATACATGGATACCCTGCTATAATCAAGGGTATTCTCTGCTTTAGTTTGAACAGTTTCCCCAACCCAAACACCAGAGCTAGATCTGATCGTTTCCCAGGTGGTAATAAAACTTTCATTATAAACCTTGAGATTTGAAATCGGCAGACCAACACAAACCTCTGAATTTCTGTAAACATCAGAATCAAAGCCTGCTAATACAAAGGAGGTGATGCTAAAACAAGATGCAAGTGACCAAAGCATGCCTATTAACAAACGCGCTGATGTTGTACCCAAGCGTCGACCACCGAATGGGTACTTAATGCCCAGAAACCTATCTATGCTTATAAGTGTTATAAAGAAAGCTGAAGCCTCACTGGATAATACAGATAAGGCCCCTGCAAATCTGCATAACACACTTCTTCGCCAGGTTTCTGAATTAGATGGGAAAAATTCTTCATAATACCCATCTACTGAAAGCAAAATAATAAGGTATATGCACATAGTGAGATCAGATATTGAGAGGTTTGTGATGAGAAGAAACTGGACCTTGTTACTATCACGCCTATGCCTAAATCTGGTGTACAGGGCATAAATATTTCCAAATATGCCAAAGATACTCATAAACCACATAACAATTCGAAGTAAGTCAAATGTCAACATACGCTCACATGTTAGGAATGGAGAAGGTGGCTCATTACTTTCACACTGGACAGATGATGCATAACAACATATTGCAGCTCTGGTGACCACGATGGTGGTTTCATTATTCAACCCTGAAAATACTTCACTGTGTATCCACAGCAGTGAGTTAGCTCTGATGTTTACTCTTTGTAAAGAGGTGCACTTTGACAGTATTGGAATTTGACTTAAATAATTATGAGCCAGGTTTAAAATTTGTAATTGAATGAGACTGTCAAAAATGTATTTGGGAAGATAATGAAGCTCGTTATGGTCAAGTCTCAGCTCTATGAGACTGGTTTGGTTTTGAAATGTGCTCGGATGGAGAAAGTGTAGCTTGTTGTTGTGTAACCTCAGAAATACTAGTCTCCTCAGTGATCCAAAAGTGTGGAGTACTGGCTCATGTAAGAAAATACTGTTCGAGGATATCTCCAGATTATCCAGTCCTTCAAACTCACCAGGCTTTATTGTATGCAATGCATTGTGCGACAGGTATAACTCCTCCAGATTAGCCAGTCCTTCAAACACACCAGGCTGTATCTCTTGCACTGCATTGTTATCCAGGTCTAACCATTTCAGACTTGCCAGTCCTTCAAACACACCAGGCTGTATCTCTTGCAATGCATTGTCATTCAGGTCTAACCTCTCCAGACTTGCCAGTCCTTCAAACACACCAGGCTGAATCTCTTGCAATGTATTGTTATACAGGTATAACTCATTCAGGCTTGTCAGTCCTTCAAACACACCAGGCTGTATCTTTTGCAGTGCATTGTCATCCAGGTCTAACCTCTCCAGACTTGCCAGTCCTTCAAACACACCAGGCTGTATCTCTTGCAATGCATTGTCATTCAGGTCTAACCATCTCAGACTTGTCAGTCCTTCAAACACACCAGGCTGTATCTCTTGCAATGCATTGTCATTCAGCCTTAACCACCACAAATTTGTCAGTCCTTCAAACACACCAGGCTGTATCTCTTGCAATGCATTGGTAGACAGGAATAACTTCTCCAGTCTTACCAGTCCTTCAAACACACCAGGCTGTATCTCTTGCAATGCATTGTCTTTCAGGTTTAAAGACCACAAATTTGTCACTCCTTCAAACACACCAGGCGGTATTTCTTGTAATGCAATACCATATATCCGCAATTCTTGTAAGGAGCTGCCAAAACTTTCAAATGCCATAGGTTTTATGCTATGCAAAGTACTGTCTCTCCAGTCAAGAACACGCACTTCATCAAAAGGATACAGAACATGAGTTGCAGACACGCTTCCATCTGTGCAGTTACTAATTATAGTGTCATTATCCAAGGTGCAGATACAGCTAGATTTGCAATTCACTTGACAGGTGATACCTCCCCATATCACCCGATTTTCTTTACAAGTAATTATCTCATCACTTTCTTGTCCACTTACAGTCAGAAGTATACACACAAATAAAAGCAAATATAACACCAGTGGCAACGCTACATAGCCTATGAGTTTACAAGGGATACTCCATTGACGGCCGTGTTTAGCCATGGTGATGTTGTCAGCTGTGTTGCATATCACAAAATGATCAGTTTTGTCCCGGTTGCTGTAATTTATCATATACACTCAGTTTGTCGATAGAGGTTTAATATTTCAGTTCATGAAACCAATCACTTGATTGGCTGTAGTATAACACCTGTTATGTGTAGTGATCACCAGTGTATGTGACCAACCATGGGCGTATCAATGGCAGCACTTGTGGTGGGCGGGACCACCATGATCAGATTGCTTTGATATATCATAGATATAGGTTTAATATTTCCGTTCAACAAGTCAATTACATGATTGGCTGTATAACACCTGTATAGTATGGTGAATCTTGGTCAGTGTAAGTGACTAGCCAATGGGCTTATCATTGGCAGAACCTGTGGAGGCAGGGCTCACCATACAGTTTACCATGGCCTGTGTGGACCTGTCAGCACATCACTGGTGAAACAGAAAATTGTGTATAATGCTCATCAATTCTCTCAAGAACCCCTTGCCCAATACTAGGCTTGTTGTACTCATTTTAATGCATTGTTCATGCTGATTCCAAATATGGTCATGAAAATGTACAATTTTGAACTTTTTTAATTTGTTTAGAGAAATTTGGGACTTGCCATCTGTGGTTGACAACTATGAGGGTTAGTAAACCCTGTGAGTCTTGTGTACTATATTTTAATGTGTGATAATGTCATTTATTCCAGGAATTTATTATATTGGCCAGAAATTCATCTTTTCTCGATCATTACTGCTTCCGAAATTACTCCTTGGAACAAATACAGTACTTGTTCATTTACGTTTTTAGGTTTTTTCTTTTCCTACTGTAAGAGAAATGTACCCATCCCTGCATAGAGGATATAATAGATTCTAAATGATATTGGTGGAGGTTATGACCATGTGCCTTGAACCGCTGCACTGATAGGGTGGAGCATGTGACGCCTGAGTGAGATTTTCAACATTCATTATAAATTTTCAAAAACTTAAAGGATACCTATCTAATCTAGACAAAAAAGGTACTGATGAACTCTTTAAAATAATACCTGAAGTTTACACAAGGCATGTAGTATTGTTCAGTTATGATTATAGTGAAAAAAATGTCAGGGTGGAGCCGTGGATCTGGTATGGTGGCTCCGGTATGGAATTTGTTCTATTTCTATCTACAGAGACAATAATTGTTTAAAAATATTATGTTGTATTTTGTTCAAGTTTGTGTCTCACTATAAGTAGAATAATTATAACTTATAAATTTACTATAATCATAGATGCTATAATTAAAGCATTTCTGGCTTAGTTCTACATAGCATTGAGGATTACAATTGAATGCTAAAAGTAGAAATTCAAGAAAAATTGAGGGCGTCACGGTGCGCAAATTGCTCACTGTGTCTCTAAATGCTGAAATTATGTGCAATTAAATATACCATGACTATGACTATCATATCATGTAGTTACCAACCATGTGAAAAACATTTCAGGTAAATCGGTATGTGTGTGTGGGGGGGGGAGGGTGTTAAAGGAATACAATGTATGATGTTTCCATTGGTGCAAAATATCCATTTTTAATGAAATGTGGGGGATGAAACATTGCCAATCAAAACTTTCTCCCTTTTCAGGCTTGTTTTCTCAGTTTTCAAACTTTGAAGGTATATAATATTACCATTATAAATCAAGGATATAAGGGTTTTGTAAATATTTACAATCAGCGCATAAATCGAGTACATGTTATGATTATATTGCAGCTATAATTTTGTAGGCTTTTGTTATTTTAAACTAAATATTTAGATTATTTGGTTGAAGCGGTTTGTTTTTAAATATTTACAAACAGTACGTAAATTGAGTACATGTTATGATTATATTACAGCTATAAATCTAGAATTTTGTAGGCTTTTGTTATTTTAAAATAAATATTTGGATTAATTATTTTGTTTCTCATAAATTATGGCTATAAATCAAGGACATTGAAGCGGTTTGTTTTAAATATTTACAAACAGTATATGTAAATTGAGTACATGTTATGATTATATATATAAATCTACAACTTTGTCTACATCTTAGATGGTTTTTTTTTGTAATATTTTAATCAATGTGATTGCTTGAGTACATGCCAATGCTCTGTGTTCGAGCAACAGGCTTCAACATAAAAAGTTGAAGTTTTGAGATTATTTTCTCAAAAGATCAAGAGCTATTTCACGAACAAACTGAACCAATACTGGACTTGTTTGTACTCACTTTAATGCATTGTTCATGCTGATTCCAAATATGGTCATGAAAATGTACAATTCTAAAATATTTGAATTTGTAAAGAAAATTTTAACCTTGTCATCTGCAGTTGGCACCTGTGTGAAGAGGGTTATGATTGCCTATGAACCAAACAGTAACTATAGGCCTATATGGCATTCCAGTTGAAATCCACCAGGGTTGTTTGATTTAAATCACATTGATGAATATTTTGCAATAGATATAAAGTGACATCATAGAGGTATGTTAATTGTATCCAAAAGTTGTAGAAACATTAGGAATGAAGTAAAACAATCAATTCAACGAAGAATTGACTGTTTTACTTAATGTTTCTACAACTTTTGGATACAATTAAAATACCTCTATGATGTCACTTTATTTATTGCAAAAATTCATCTTCAAGTGCAGAATTCAACAGGTTTCTTCCCATGATTTTACCACATGTGATGTTTTTCTTTGAAATTTTCACATGTAAAAACATGTTTTGAATTTGTGTAAATACCTGATATGATTGTGCATGTCTAGCATTCCACTGGTCTCTTTTGACTTGATCATGGGGTATAGCAGTTCTTGGAATAAAAATAAATAAAAAATGGATTGAAATTTTAAAAAATCCAACTCAAATATAAAAAAAAATCCAATTTTTTTCATTTAAAAAAAAATATTACAAAATCAGCAACCCTGAAATCCATACACCCACTATGGAAGACATGGAGTGTGAATTTCAAAAGGCTAGATAGAGCACTGGTCCCACAAACCAGTGGTCACCGGTTCGAGTCCCGCTTCAGCCAAATTTTCTTTGCTCCCCTTCTTTATAACCATTTGATAAAACTAACCTGTAATTGACACTGCATGTTGTCCGCATACATGATTCTGATGTACAAGGCTGACATTCTGTTCGGTAATGTCCAGCATAAATACCATGGTAAAGGTGCCTTTAGTTGCCACCAGCAGAGGTTTATTAGTCTGAAAAACAACAACACCCACAGGTTGGTGAACAATACTTACAGTGCCAATAATAATGTTAAACATTTATAACATTTTTCACAACCAATTGAATATATGAATACAAAACCCACCCAAGTCCATACTGTGGCCAAATTGAGTTAAGCATGAGAAATTGTTGCTATACATAGGCCTGTCATATGTATGAAAAAACAACTCAAATTCATCCTCTGTGTCTATTGAGCATGTGAAAAATAGCATGTATGAAAGAACCACCCAAGTCCATGATTTGAGTCTTGTAACACATTGATTGAAATCCAGTATGTATAAAAGTCCGCTTGTAAAACATTTATTGCTGGAGAGTGACTTTTGAAGAAAAAAATGGGTTTAATAAAGGAAAGTGTGTGGTTTATATTACATGGCAGAATGCTTATCAACATTATACATACCTATGTGCTTTATTTTGTATTATCTTACTAGTGGTAATCTCATTCCAACATTGTTGTCTTTGTATATGATTAAAAAAACCACCCAAGTCCAGAATTTAAAATGAACCCTGAAATGCTAATTGTCATACTTAATACAGTTTAACCCACTCATTTGCAAGTAAAACTTACCATATTGACCAGGTAAATATAACTGAAGGAATTAAAATGATACACAGGTTTTTCTCTCAAAATCACTTCCCATGGACTGGGTGGGTTTTGTATTCATGTATTCAATTGTCAAAAATAATATAAAATATTAAAATTATGAGCCAACTCTTCATCAGATCAATAGTCTATACGCAAGATTTTGAATGCTTTGACTTGTGCGAAGTCTTAGAATTTTGTGACAATTGTAAGAGAACATGCAAATTATGCACGTTTTGGGCCCATTTTTCCCTCCAAAATTTTCCCTCCTGCAAAAATATTGAAATTTGACTTGTTTTACCAGTTAGAACTAACTAAAGGATTAGGATTCAGCTATGTTTTCATTTGGCAAAACAGGATAATATTTTTAAACCCAAATTTGAGTGCTGTATTTTTCTGGAATCGGTAGTAGTAACTGCAGGCATGTGATTAGGTAATTGCCAGAATGGAGGAAACTTGCGAAGCGGAACGAGCGTAGCGAGTGAAGCTCTCGGCCCTCACGGCCAGGGGACCAGGGCCCCTGGTGGGGTCCAGGGGCGATGACCCAGGCGGGGTCCAGGGGCGGAGCCCTCAAAGCCAGAGGGCTTCTACACTGTAAAAACCCTATTGAGGCCCTCTCAGGAGAGCAATTTTACAGGAAAAAAAGGCACATAAATGAAGACAAAATGTTTAATTTGAATGAAAAAATACCACTTTTTAGTACAATGTGAGTGAAAATCAAATACTTAACCTCACTTATTACTTATTACAGAGGGTTTCTACAAATCTGATTTGGTAATATGGTCCGTTAAAGCAATTCTTCCCTTGGATCCATAAGATATCATGTCCCCGCACAGTGAGCAATAAGCTTTACCTCCACCGTACAGCTCAATTCGCGACCATCTTTAACATGTATTACTTTCACTTCGTGATCCAGCCAGCTCCAGTGGAACTTGTTTTTCAGATCTTTATCAACGCTTCATTTTTCTGAAGCGTTTTCATCTTGATTCTGGTTCGATACCGATAAACAAATCCTGTCGATCACGCAATATCAGTTGTCAAAATTAAAGATGGCCGACATATGTCAATAGAATACAAGCTTATCAGTGATTGGTTTATATCGGCAAGTGACGTCAAAATGGACCAATCATAGAAATCGTTAGTAAAATTACAATAGCGTTTTTTTCGGTGTTGCCATACGAGCTATAAAACCATCTTTGGGTGACTTTTAAAATAGTAATTCATGAATAATCGGCAGTTTTTCCATTCATGTTCGCAGGAAAAACACATTGGGCGAATTTTTGTGTGTTTTTTCAGCAGGTATTTGCCTTATGACTTGGCAACCACGGCGCACACGGCCGAAACAAGAAGTTCATTAAAAAAGAGAGAGATGCTCTTTGCCAATATTCAGGAGCTTAGAGGGGTTTCTACCCCCCCAATGTCTCAACGGTTTACATTGATCTCAGGGGGTCGGATTTTGGTCTCAAATCAGTGGATTTCCAGCGAATCCGCTGAAAAATCATATGCCTGTAACTGCATCCAGGAAGTGTTGATGTCTGTCTATCCTGACCCACAGTTATATAGAGATTTCTCATGTGCATGTATTCACACTGGTTACAAATGTTTAAATATATACGTATACACACCACCACCCACATACAAGTCGGACACATACTGTGGACAAAAATGAACTAATGAAAAATAAAATTGCAAAAGAGTATATCATAATCATCACTCTAATATGACAATTATTTTACTATAGATTGGATTTTTTTTCACAACTCCTCATTATGAAGAAGATGATAAAATGAGAAACTTGCGAAGCGGAACTAGCGTAGCGAGTGAAGCTCTCGGCCCTCACGGCCGGGGGTCCAGGGGCCCTTAAGTGGGGTTCTTTATCAACAGTTAGAAGATATTGCCAGATAATTTGCTTTTTATTTGATTGGCGATGACCCCGGCAGGGTCCAGGGGCGGAGCCCTCGAAGCCAGAGGGCTTCTACACTGTAAAAACCCTATTGAGGCCCTCTCAGGAGAGAAGATGATAAAATGAGAATATAAACTGACCAGTAGATACCCTGGAGTTGAAGTCCTACTAATTCGTGGCATATTGGAAGGTCTGGGGGCAAGTTAGCCCATATTTGCAAGAATATAGGCCTACGTGCCTTCAAGGTGAAATAACCTACTTAAAATGTTTCTTTCTAGGGTCTGTGGGCCTGCTGTCTGCTGCGGCGTTGGCTGTTTTCCTGGGAATCAAGCATTTCCAATTTGAGTCTTTTAGTACTTCCCAACACACACTGGGTTTTTTTGGGAGTGGGTCAGTTTTGCGACTTGTTCTGGGTTTTGTGGGAGTGAGTTGCACCTACCTGTGAATCAGCAGGTGTGGTGTGCCCCCACATGAGTTGACACACAGACAGGTGGTCTTTGTCTGTCCAGATATCCACACAATGGTTAGCAACAGGAGAGTCTATACCAGTACTGTCTACTTTAAAAATGCTAATCGTTCCCTCTTTGGATCCAATAGCTAACCAACCTACAATGATAGAAATTACATATTAAGGGAATTATGGAAAGTTTTGGGCCTCATAACTGCCAATGTTATTGTAACGTTGTCCGAACATTTTTGGGCCAATATCTCTAAAAATGAGCATTTTTGCCCAAAATTGACCTTACAGGTGAATTCATCAACTCTTTGCCATACTATAAGTTGCTCTATGAAAAAGGACATACAATTGTAACCCTGCTGATCCCTACTGATAAGCTGTCAGCAAGAGCTTAGAGGTGTGAAAATCTAAGCCACTAATCTACCCCAATTACTGGCAATTGCCCCCCTTGTGCTTGCTCTCTGTTCCTGGTCTGGTCAGTTAACTGCTCATTGCCTCAAGGATGATAATTGTTGACAATTATCATCCTTGAGGCAATGAGCAGTTAACTGACCAGACCAGGAACAGAGAGCAAGCACAAGGGGGGCAATTGCCAGTAATTGGGGTAGATTAGTGGCTTAGATTTTATGTCCTTTTTCATAGAGCAACTCAAATATAAAAATGTACACTTTTATATTCTTTAGACCAACAATTTAGTAGTTATGAGGCCTGAAAATTCCAGGGTTAAGACCACCCTTAAAGGAGTATTTCGTGATCCTAGCATCCTCTTTTTATGACATTTTTCAGTAGATACCCACGAAGAAAGCTAGCTTATTCCCAACATTTCAGTTGATTCAGATTTTGTGTTTGTGAGTTATACATGATTATGTGTGTACTGCTTCATAGGCCACTGTCTTCTAAAATTTTCGTTCCGGTATGCCTGTGGCTGTGGATCACAAAATGCCCCTTTAATCGAATTAGAATGATGACATGTTGCTTAACGCCATAATTATGGGTCCTTGAAGTCACATTTTGTGAATGATTATAACATTTCCTTGGAAAAACCAAGACTTTTCTTAATTTTGTCTTCATTTCATTTCATTTCATTTATTATTTTTCACTCATCAAATTACAAAAAGCTAGAATACATACAAAATCATAATATAAGTGAGAGTGAAGGAATCACAGTGATCCCTTGTGATCCCTTGATTGGTTAATTCATCATTTGACATGGCAGCAGACTGTCACTTCAATGAAGTAACAGTAAGCTGTCATATCTTCATATGAATTAACCTAAATACATGAAAAATAACAGTTAACAATAGTAAATAAGAAAATGCACAACACAAATAAGTAATATAAAATATAAATATCCAATTTGGTTATATAAACCAGATACAATAAGAGTTAATAGTAACTTTGCATAAGATGTTTTTTAAATACATGGCGGAATTGATTAATCGATGATGAACTTTTAATGCTGTTATCAACATCATTCCATAACTTAAGTAGCTGCATATTTAATAGATTTTTCACAGAAAGCTCTTTTGATAAAAGGAAGCCTCAAATGATCTTTATTTCTGGTGTTTAAGTCATGGATCTTAGCTGACTGTTTTACAAACAAATCATCAAAAACACTTGGTAAAAATCCATTTTCATGCTTGTACATAAATAAACCAAGTTCAAATGTATACATATCCCTGACACTTAAAGTATTATACCTAATCAGTAAGGGATTAGTGCTACTTCTATAATCACTTGCACTTACAAAAATGTATAATACGAAGAGCCCTCTTTTGAATTTTATAAAGATCATTTATGTATGAAGAACATGCACATCCCCAAGCTAAAATACCATAGTTGATATACGGTAATATCAACGAACAATACAATGTATATAACGCCTCATGTGGGAGGAAGTTTTTAAATTTATTAATGATACCGACATTTCTTGAACATGTTTTAACAATATTATCAATATGTTCTCCCCAAGTGATATTCTGGTCAATTTGAAGACCTAGAAACTTAGTGCTTGGCACTCTTTCAAGCGGTGTTCTTGCTGTAGAGTCTCTGTCAGAATCAAGAAAGAGTAACAAGTTGTACTCAGGTTTTGTGTTCTTCTTGGTACCGAGTAACATATAATTAATTTTTTTAGCATTGACAGATAATTTATTTACCTGGAACCATCTATTCACATTAATAAGCTCTTTGTTGAAAACCTCCTCAACAACATTAAACTGATTGTGAGAGTAAAATAAATTGATGTCATCAGCAAATGAAATCACATCAAGTGAATCAGTAATTAAGTGAATATCGTTAACGTATATGATGAAAAGCAGTGGACCCAGTATTGAACCCTGTGGCACACATAAGTAAGATTTTGCTGTTGAGATGAAACACCATTAAATAAACATATTGTTTTCTATTACTCAAATAATCCTCAAACCATTTGTGTGTAATACCTCTAAAACCATAAGGATAGAGTTTATCAAGCAATATTGTATGGTCTATAGTATCAAAAGCTTTTGATAAATCTAAAGACAAAATTGTCATTGTCAACAGCTTCAGTAATTTTGTTAACCAAGTCAATCACTGCCATATATGTGCTGTGGTTTTTCCTAAAACCATACCAGGAGGGCGAGTTAGCGCAGCGGTAATTCCCTCGCTTTGCACCACTGAGGTCCCGGGTTCAAGTCCCGGCGCGCCCAAGGACTCATGTGCACTTGGTTTATCCCGATTCCATGCTCGCTCTCGCAGGTTTTCTCCGGGATCTCCGGTTTCCTCCTGTATCGCAAAAATCGGTGATTAGTTGTTTGGTTATCAAAACTTCCTTCACCCAATGGAATTTGGGGAGCTGCACAGATAATTGGTGGATGTTACAATCTAAATGCGGATAGGTGTGCGCCGTTCGCAGCAACCTAGTTGATGCGATCTGATTGTGATGATTCACCATTGCAGCGAAATTACAGCGCTTTGAGTCCTCTAAGATCTGGAGAAAGGCGCTTTATAAATCCAAAATTTATTTATTTATTTATAGGAGCTGATTTTCAACAGTTTTGACAAAAAATACCTTTTTTTGGATTGGCATTTTTTTTTGGGGGTGTTGCACCCCAGCTACTTGCAAATACCTCTAGTTTTTTATACAGTTTATTGAGTTTATTTTACCACTCACCATATATACTTTCATTCTTGATTGGTCTATGCCAAGCACATGATGTAACGGTTGAGCACTTGCTAGAAATGACTCCCAATAACCTGGGGTTTTCACTAGAAAATAAAATAAAACAAATTCAGAACCTCATAAATGCGATGCATGGGACTCAATCATACATATTTGACAAAATGTGATCCCAAAGCGTAGCCACTAATGTGTAATAGTGAATCTCTGCTTGCAAGGATGTAACCAGCAGGGGGAGCCAAGGGGGTGGGGGGGTAAACTGCCCCACAGAAATCTTTTAGGGATAAAATGGGGACGGCAAACAGTAAAGTGTCCTTAAAATGACTGAAAATGGGACAAAAATTAACAAATGGGGATGTAATACAGTAATACACTCTAATGATTTCTGCATATGCGTATCCTATGCGAAAGAAACAATTTACAATCATGCAACTACCACATTTGTAAATCGCATGTTTATTGCACTTTGTCACTAATGTGAAAGCTATTAGAGTTTTCAAGGAGAATGAAAGAAAATTGTCTTTTGTTTATTAAAAATAATGTGATCATAACACACAGATCAATCAAAAAAAAAATTGAAAAGTGACAGTTATGAATAAGGGTGTGAGTGAGTCCCGGAATTCGAGTCCCGCCTCGAGAATCCTATTACCGGCAAGAAATTCCCTGCCCGGTACACGAAATTTTAAAAAAAGTTTTTTCGGTTTTGTAGTCTCTCTGGACCTACAACCATGGCCAAAATGTGTTGGGACACTTATGGAAAACGTACACTATATTATTGCCTTATTTCCGTTATTGTTAACGTGATAAAGTGGAGGTTTCTTTGGTGACAAGCCTAAACCTTTTCCTAACACCCCAACCCTCCCCTTCCCCACCAATCAATGTTGGGTGCCACTAGGCGCGTGTGACCAAAAAAAAAAAAAGGATTCAACATTGATCGGGGAGTGGGGGTTTATTTACATTACCCTATCAAACCGTCCCAACACTTATGGCCAGCATTGTCTCTAAGGTACAAAAAATCCAATTTTAAAATGTGTGTTTTGGCCCATATCTCCTCAACCATAGCTTGGATTTTCATCAAATTTTACATGAAAATGGAGGAACTATTTATCTTTTCACTTATATAAAAACTATTGGATTTTCCTTACGTGATATAACGATACGGTCGCTTTTTATACGCAATATCATGTATTTTGCAGTGCGTGCTGTACATTATTAGCTAATGCGAACTACGATTTTGCTTAAAATGACGCTTTTATTTTGAAAGAGTAGTGATTTAGTCGCCAGAAATACATGGTATTTGTTAACAGGAATTGATTGAAGTCTTTTAAAAGAGTGACTTTGGAAAAAAATTAATACTTAAATTTAAAAAAAGCTAATTTTTAGACAAAATAACAAACTTTAATAATTTTCATCGTTTGCATCAAAAACGCATATGTGGTATTTTCAACGAGTATATCGTGTAAATATAATTATAGTTGGCAGGAGTGGGCTTAAATTACGTTTTATGACTGAAATATATTAAAGCGCTTTCAAAGAAACTTACGTTTGAAAAATAACATAACACATAAAAAGAGTAATTATTATAATATTACACATAATTCCTAAATCAGAATTTCATCTTCAGAAGATAGCAAACATCATTGACTATTCACCTTCATATCCTATTAGTCTAGTCGACTTCCTACTGAGAAATAGAAGTGTTAGGTGCATTTTTAAATTAAAAACGGTATCTATTTTTTTTAAAGTCAATTTGGGTATGCTGAATCCAACAACCATGGATACCATTAATAATAGTAATGTTTTGACCTTCTAATTTGCATAAAAACAAAATAACCACCAAAATCATTAAATTAGTATGTAAAACTCTAATGATTTTGGTGGTCATTTTGTTTGATGCAAATTAGCAGGTCAAAGCATATACATTATTTTTGGTATCCGTGATTCATGGATTCAGCATATTAGGTCATGCCGATTTTAAGGATGAATACCGTACTAGTAAATATGATAGTTCATGATTTAGAGATAAGTTACAACAAAAGGTGAATGATCTTCATGATACAACATTACCTTTATAACACAACAAACGCAGTATATAATACTAAAAAGCCACAATAAATGCGCATAATAGTGACATTTTGCATGTTATTTGAAAAAGGAGTTTGTTCGTCTGCAAAGTAATTTGAAAGAAAATTGTCACGAAATAATTATAACAATAAAAAAAATTGGATGGAGTCGAACCCGCGCTGTCTACAGGAGATGAACAGCGCGCTAACCAATTGAGCTATCGGAGACCACTGGTTTTCGTTTGGTTTTGTTTATTGACAAGTGTCAAATTAATCATGATATTTAAATTGACAATATTAAGCTAAATAAGTTGAATTTCTGAAATGATCATATCGGTAATCCATATTGTTGTGAAAATATTGTGTCGATTTGTAAAACATAACGCCATGAATCCACGATATACCACCGTATTCTTAGAATAAAAGCATTTGACTATGATCAGACTTTATAGCAATGGTTTATCGATGGGATGCATTCATTTGCGTATGGTCATGATGGTGTTTCGTTGGTTTACCGTCGCATCCTAAATACAAAGTCCATACAATATATTTAAATTTCATGATTAGTCTTACTTAAGGAACGAGACTGAATGCGGACATGCTTGAGTTCATGTCACGGTATGCACTATACTTAAAGAGAATCACTACTATCTCTTGATTCAGTTTACGAGTGCATACCGTGGGTTTCAAACTTTCTTACACTTTAAGGATCGATTTTCTTCGAAAAGGCCTTGAATACCGTTGTTCTACAGCCAATAAGCTACGTTTCATGTCCTATAAGCAGCGGGTTAGTTTCAACACTTTTATTCCATTTGTAATAGCTTTTATACCTAAAAATACTTCGTAATGTCACTTGAACATGTTAGCTCAGTTGATAAGTCGTCTGTCTTGTACTCAAAAAGTCCAAGTTCAATTCCTAACGATTTAATTTTTTTTTTGCTTTCTTTTTAAAATAAATAATTTCTCACATCACTGAATTTCTGTTGAAATGAAAATGTGTAGGAATTGTTTTTCATAAGATCACAAATAAAAGCAGAGCATCAACTGATCTAACACACTGTACTTGTTCATCCATTATTGTATGTAGTCTAAATTAATGCTAACAAGTTGATTTACTCCGTTACTTCAATTGAGGTAGACAGCATTAAATTGGAAAAACAAGTGTGCATGGGTTCGATTCCTTTATTTGTTTTTTTATCACGAGATGTTGTGATAAATTTTATTTTCTTCTATAACTTTAATATAAGATTTTAATTGGTGAAAACAATAATTTGTCATTTTAAAACCTAACTTTTGACAATTAAAGTGACGAATAGTGAACTTCAACATGGCCAAAAATATGGCTTTAAGACTTTTAAAGTGACCAGTCCCTAAATTTAAAATGTAGCCATTTATATTTTTTGTGGTCAAGCAAAATGATAGGATCTCTTACTGCTCCAAATTTGGTGTCAATATCATAATTACTTTTTGAGTTATAAGCAAAAAACTGAAATTAGATGATTTTTTTCAACTTTTCAAATACAACCATGGCCAAAATGTGTTGGGACACTTATGGAAAAGCGTACACTATATTATTGCCTTATTTCCGTTATTGTTAACGTGATAAAGTGGAGGTTTCTTTGGTGACAAGCCTAAACATTTTCCTAACACTAACCTCCCCTTCCCCACCAATCAATGTTGGGTGCCACTAGGCGCGTGTGACCAAAAAAGTACGATTAAACATTGATCGGGGGGAGGGGGGGGTTTATTTACAATTTTACATTACCCTATCAAACCGTCCCAACACTTATGGCCAGAATTATAGACCTAAATGCTAGGATCATTCATGGTTGACCTAAAAAAAAAAAAAAAAAAAAAAAATTCAAGATGTTTTTTATTTTTAATATGAAAATTGATAATTTGTATTAATGTCATTCTCTATTAATGATTTCAAAATGCATTAAATTTGAATTTTTTTCCATTTTTTTTTTTTTTTTTTTTGAATTTCGGTACCGGTTACCCGCCTGAAAAACCCGCTTGGTACCCGGGCACAAAATTACCCGAAAATGAGGTTACTGATTTTTATAAAAATGGTCTCAACTTGGTTCTCAAAATAGTTTGCCAGATGAAGGTGTTTCGTTACCTGGGTAACATGGTCACAAAATGTTACCCAGAATGGGAAAAAAACTGAAATACAATTCATATAAGGCTGAACAGTGCATATTGCAAAGTCAATTAATTAAGCTAATGCCATGTTGAGGGACACAGGATGAAGCATCCTATTATATTACATGTAACACAGATTTCAAAAGTGAGATTGTAATGGACCCTGCTATAATGATGACATACAGGTCATAAATCTCTTGTCTATTTTGTTGATCAACATCGATGTCCATTAACTCTCTTCACGCGGGTGTCGACTGCAGATGACAAGTTTCAAAAAAAATTTAAAAATTCAAAAATTTCAGAAATGTAAATTTTCATGACCATATTTGGAATCAGCATGAAAAATGCATTAAAATGAGTACAAACAAGCCTAGTATTGATTCAGTAGTTCTTAAGATAGCTCTTGATATTTTGAGAAAATATTTCAAAACTTGAACTTTTTCCATTGAAGCGCATGGCTAGCACGCAAAGCATTAAAGTGTAATTGGTTACAACGTTGTCAGGTGGTGATTACAATTTACTGGTTCAGGTTTCATTTGACTTTTTGAACTTCTTGTCCGAGACAGGGCCATGCAATTTGTGCAGAAAAAATTGCACATTTGGCAGAATAAATTGCATATTGTGCTGAAAAAATAGCAAAATATAAATAAACATAGCCATCTTTGTTTCCAGAATCTATGTGTAGACTTAGGTTTAAATTATCTATCAAGGCTGGCCTTTCATTTTTCATGAGCAAATTGACAGAAAGTATATATTTTGCTGAAACTTGGCTGAAATGATACAGAGAATAATTGAATTGCAGAGACAAATCAAATTGGTTGGAGAAAGCGAATTTGCGAAAACGGTCGGGCCTTGGACAAGCAGACATGCCACAATAAAAAGTTATAAATTTGTAAAAGTAGTTTCATTATAAAGTCTGCACAAAAAGTAACGCAGCTGTTATAAATACGCCTACAGTTTTAGAACTAATTATTATTTTCACAATATTTTAACATAAAAAGAAAGGTGGTGTATTTACACACATTTTGATACCCAATTTGACCAATTTTGTTCAATATTAACAATACAGCAGTGTTTTAAAAGTTGCAGCTATTTGTATTGATTTGAAGTAAGCGCAAAGATAATGGCGGGCTTTACGCGCTACAGTGCTGGCATAATAACCATTGATTGCTGTAAACTGCAACTTTTAAATTCAGGTATTTTTCTTTAAAAGCACTACCGAGTTGTTAATATTGAACGAAATTTGACAAATGGGGTATCAAAATGCGCATAAGTAAATCATCCTTCTCTCTATGTTGAAATATTGTAAAAACAATTATTTTCTGAAGCTATAGGCGTATTTTTAACAGCTGCATTACTTTTTGTGCAGACTTTAGTTGAAGCTGGCAGAGCTTGACTTTCCAAAGAGTGTCATTACACAGATTAGATTTTCAATATATATCACATACCCCGGTAATTCATCATGGAGTTGATAGAGGACCTGGATACATTACACTGAGTTTAAAGGTGTGTGCGGCGGATGGACTACACTGTATTCCCTTCAAAATCCACACTACTCATATGGAAGATTTTTAAAATATCTTCCACAGGGGGAGTATGTTTTTCAAATGTAATTGGTCAGGGTTAATCATTTTGAAACCCATACTCCCCCTGTATTATGGCTTTACCCATATACAGTAAGCCAAAAAATTAAGGTACCAGTTATGTTTACCCCCTGTATATCCTAAATAAAGACAGATATGTCAAAATTGGACCCAGCAGCCAATAGCTGCATCTTTTAGCTCGAAGTTAAGACCTCATGTGTTGCAATTATTCAAGAAATAAAGACACTACGATTCCAAAACCCACGGAAGATGCCAATTTAAAAGTTGCAGTTTGCTACATTATGCGCCCTATTGATTTGTACACAAAGCGTTCGCGAACAAGAGACCGAGCGCTGTGCTTCCATTGATAAAGCATGTTAAAACTAGCCTTGTGCTTTCATTGATTAGAACACAAATTAAGTGCAACTTTTGATTTCGTGTCTTCATTATGATTTAGATCACCGTTTCTTTAATTCTCAACCAATTTCAACATATGTGATGCGATCAAGCAAAAACAGTCGTAACTCGGAAATATTAAATTTTCAGTTTCTAATAGGATAGTAAAAAGCGATTACAAAGCTGCATTTTGTAGCAAACCCCATTTAAATTAAACAACCAGTTCCAAAGATATGAGCAATTAAAGAGTTTCCAAAACAATAGGAAACAAAGAGAAATATTTCCTTTGTTTGGCTATATCTCAAAATCAATATTACCGAGTTCCGACTGATTTTGCTTGATCGCATCACATATAAGGTCTTAAATCAGAGCTAAAGAGTACCAGCATTGGCTGCTTGTTTTAATTTTGACAGATCTGTCTCTATATAGGATATACAGGGGTGAAAATAACTGGTACCTTAATTTTTTGGCTTACTGTATTCCACAACTGGAGTGAGTATTTCATATGGAAGTTACCCACTCTATTCTATTCGAAACTCATACTCCCCCTGTGGAAGACTTTAGCAAAATCTTCAACAGGGGTAGTGTGGATTTTAAATGGAATAGCCCATTGTAACACATGGGGTATATTCTACCTCACAATGAAGCACAAACTACCAGCAGATTGAGCCTAATTTTTTTTTTTTTTTTTGTGAAGTGGCAACTATCGTCCTACCAGCTAATTTTGATATTTCAAAGTATGGATCTTGACCATCTCCCAGATATAAAATTACCAAAAATTTCTGCTGGGGAAATCAAAACTAGGCCTATAAATAAGTAAATGATGTATATGAAATGGATATGTATCATGATTGACCTTTAATGTCTGACAAATTGATGCAATAACCTCATTTCGAGTACAGTGTGCTAAAACTCTTGCAATTTTGGGCGGCTATTTTAATGATATCATTTAAAGCATGTTCCTCCACAGATATTTTGGGCAATTTTATATTCTGGAGATGATCAGTAATCTAGGGCTAAAATTGTAAACCTTTGCCCCCTTGGACAACTGACACCGATATGTGACTGAACCAGTGGCCATAGTTGGTAGTGGTGATACAAACCCACCCTTTTTATTTTATACCCTTTATACCAAAACTCCGAAACCCACCCTTTCTAAGCGTGGTTACTAATCATGTAGATAAGTGGTTATGATGGTCCAGGAGGTGCAGATTTGCATCCAAAGAGAATGACATATTGAAGTTTTAGATGACCAAACACTACAGAATGGGATTTCAATGTTTTTTGTGTTTCATTTTAATAGTGCCATTCAATCGGAAATTACAGTAAGCTTTGAGATTGCAATTGTTGACTTCTAAACCCACCCTTTTTATCAGTGACCACCCGGCACCCTTTATACTTGGACATGCATTTTAACCAGAAAATTTTCAAACCCACGCTTTTAAGCATTTTGTGGACCTCTCAAACCCACCCTTTCTAAAGCGTGGGTTACCAACAGTGGTGGCGTAGTTAGGGGTTGTGGTCAGTGTCCGAAATAAGGAAAATATGGAAATTGTCCCGAGGACAACTAAAGCATGAATTCTGCTTGTCCTCAAAACATTTTGGTTGTCCCCAAAATATATATGTCATGTTTTTTGAGTGCAAAGAATCCAAATAGTGGACAAGAGCATAAGTGCTTATTTCGAACACTGGTTGTGGTGCCCGGCGGCAAGCATACAGAATGGTGCCCCTCCCAATTGAGTTTTTCGGTAAATCCCATAAGCCTTTGCGAGTACACCTGAGAACTCGTCATTTGACGTCACTCTGACTTGCAATGCGCAGTAACAATCTTCGATAAACGACGTAAAGGTACTGAACCAAAGTTTAAGAGCTGAGGCAGCTGGATCTTTTGAATGACCCTTGCAATGGGCTATTCCAGTTGAAATCCACACTACCCCTGTGGAAGATTTTGGAAATATCTTCAACAGGGGGAGTATGTTTTTCAAATGTAATTGGTCAGAGTTAATCATTTTGAAACCCACACTCCCCCCAAGGGGGGTCACTCACTACTTGACTTGCTACACACCTGTGTCCAAGAAAAACGTCTAAAAGGGGCTGTTTTTCACCACACAGCGTCGTTGACGTCTTTTTGAAAAAGGGGTACTTTTTCAGAAGGCATCGCCATTTAGGGGTCCTTTTTCAGCCAAATCCTTAGACATTTAGGGTTAGTAATATTATTGTTTGAGTGAGTTTGCACTAATTTGATCAAAATCACCACTTTTTAATTGATTCTTGTTACTTTTGTGCATGTTTTCTTCAGTATCTAATTATCTATATGTCTCCAACATCAAAAAGACACCTTGGGTATCAAATTAGCTCATTTCCCTGTTTACGCCACTTAGGGTATCAATATAGATATTTCTCAGTTGACGCCATTTAGGGTATGGTTTTTGCATGTGCTACGCCATTTAAGGTAGGATTTTGCATGTGTTTCGCCATTAAGGGGTGCAATTTGGTTATGTGAAAATTCACCATTAAGGGTGCATTTCAGAGGTGTTCGGACGTGGGTGGGAGGCACTTTTGTGTGAGAGTGACCCCCCCCCCCCGGGCACTCCCCTGTATGTAGATTTACCTTTCCACAACTGGAGTGAGTATTTCAAATAGAAGTTATCCAATTGTCTGTTCTATTCGAAACCCATACTCCCTCTGTGGAAGACTTTAGCTAAATCTTCCACAGGGGTAGTGTGGATTATAAATATGGAATAGCCCAATACACGTCAGGATGTCAACAGTAATTGCATCAAACAGTAATTGCATCAAACATACCTGCTACTATCCATGACGGGCAAGTCAAAACGCCATAAGACAATATCATTACTTTTCATGATCACGGCTAGTAAACAATATCTCGATTCTGACGAACCATCTTGCCTTCTGACCTTAGCCGGCGATGGTTTATCTTCACTTGATGACGTAGAAATAAAAATTCCTGACCAATTCATATCTGAAAGGCATATATGAGAAAAGTAAAGTAACAATTAGTAAGTTTTTTTAGCAGGTTCTCTGTCGTACAAGTTAGGGACTGTCATGCCTTCATCAGAAAAAGCTCTGAAAACTTTTTGTATTAAAGATACACATTTTATGGCAAATTATTAAAAATTGATATTTTATTTATTTATTTTAGTTTTAGTTTTTGTATTTAACAGTCCTCAAAGTAAAATTTATAATCTAATGATATATACTTAAAGTGTATGTAGCTGGGAGGAAAAGCTGATGATCATTTGAAAATTTTGACCTTTTGCATTGAAGATTTTTTTCCCCAAAAGACCTAATTTTTTTAGGTCTTTTTGGAAAAAGAATGTTCATCTAGTGCAAAAAGTCAAAATTTTCAAATAATCTTCAGCTTTTCTTAACAGCTACATATACTTTTAAGTTTAAGTACATATCATTAGATTTATAAATTCTTCTTTCAGGACTGTTAAATGTCAAAATATCCATTTTTAATAATTTGCCATAAAATTTGTAATATATCCTGAATTTAAACTATTTTGATATCAGAATGACATTCTTCATATTCAGAATGCATTTTGACATGTCAGATGTGCTCTCAGGCCCCACAATACTGTGCAAAGGTGAGTAACCGGCCCCTTAACTTACCTACAGCAGCAAGCATATATAATCTCCTCCGGTATTCCTGGAAGAATTCCTCTGGATTTCTCTTACTGAACTCAACTGGCTTTTGACTTGGATCCAGTTGATAGTCACATTCCTTCACATGATCATGAAGAAGACTCGAGAGTTCTGCAATCTTCAATATACACATGTAAGATAAGAAAAGAATAGTAAAAATACTAGTGAAAAACCTTTTATGAGTCATTGGCCACTGAACATATTTAAAGCAAAACCTCCTATGTAACCTCTTGGCAGTACATATGTTTTTCCTGCCCAACATCAGGACTTTGCTGCAACTTTCAAATCTTGAGTTACTTTCATTGAAATGTACGCTGCGACGTATTTATTGGGACCATTGCAACCTATGAGGTGTCATAATGTGCAGAAATAAATTATGCTTTGACTGCATTTTCTAAATTTGGCCTACAATCAACCGTTTAGGAAGGCCATTATTTACAGGGGGTAATTACTTTTTGGTACTGTAGATGTTTACATAGGAGGTTTTTCTCAACGACGATAAATGAAACAATTTAAAGTTGTCAAAGTGAACAACTAATTGTGTAAGCATTTTCCACTTTGACAGTGAAAGGCAAATGATTGAAGTCAATTTCTCTGGGGGAAGGGACTCAACATTAAAAGTGATTGTATGCATGTCATTAGGCTCTTTTTTGAAGTCAAGTATACCTCATGACCCCGTTTTTGTAAAGTCCTACCCTCATACCAGATGACCCCATTTTTTTTAGTTTAGGATACACAATGACTCCACTTTTACTAGAGTTTTATCATCAAAATGCCACAAATTAATACCAAAACTGTCAAATTCTCTTATTTCAGCAATTTTTATTGCTAATTTGGCAGATATGGAACCAAAAAAAAAGAACTTTGCTCAATTTTTTCAAACATTTTTACCCAATGATCTCTTTTCAAACATTGTTTATACCAATGACCTCCTTTTTGCACAAGTTTATACCAATGATCCCCATTTTGAATTTTGTTTAATATACTAGATGACCTCCCTTTCTAAAACAACATTTCTAATCCATTAGGCCCCCTACTGATTCAATAGGAAATTACATTTGTAATCCACACCCCCCATTCAGGTGGGGGGGTAAGACTTTTCACAGGGGACAGCTTCCCCACCCTTGCCCCCTCCCCCTTGGCGATGACACTGTATAGTTACCTTGATAGGTTTGTTCTTTTTGCTGCATATTCTATAGACAGTCAGTCTATGATCTCTTGTCAAACAGGCTAGGATACATCTATAATAAGACAAAAAACAGTGCAGTGATTTATAGTGTTACGCACAATCATAAACCCACAAGCCTCAGCAAACTTTACAGGAATTCACTGACCACTATAGCCCAAGACACACCTTATTATATCCATTTAGTGTCATCATGGGATACAGCTCTATACAAGCAAAGAACCTTAATCATTAGCCTACATAGAATCATAGGTCTTTGTGCTAATATTACATAGGTCTTTTGCGCCACTGAGCTAAACACCAATGTGCAATAACTCGTCAGCCGTATCACATACTGACGTATTCGAGAAAATCAAATTTAAAAATTGAGCGATTTTTATTCTCTGCATAATCTTAATCAAAACATTATTGTCAATTAAAACCTGGTTAAAAGTAATGCAAATAAACCATATTTTAATTGTAATTCACTTATCCCTATCAGAGCATATCTTATTCGGCAAAAAAATCATTATGTGAAAAGGACTAAATGAGAATTTCGTCGTTCAAATGACAAATGTCTCACAAATATGTCACTATGTGAAACAGTTGCGCAAATACGTCACTATGTGAAAAGGACAAACAGTAATTTTACTGATCATTGACAAAGTCGCGCAAATACATCGCGCAAATACATCACTATGTGAAACGGCTAATTCTTCAAATTGCAGATACGACATAATACTGGGCTTGCGCAGTATATGTGATCGGCAAATACATCGTTATGTGATACAGACATTTCAAGGTTTTGCAAATACGACATAATTAAATTAATTAATATCTTACTAATTAAGCCACTTTGAGGCATGGTTTTTAAAAGTTAATATATATAGAGTAGAACATAATATACCAATTTTCTCAAAAAAGTTTAAAATGTCGAATACGTCACTATGTGATATGGCCGACGAACTAATATCGGACAGTGGTTTTGTGCCACTGAGCTATACACCATTGTACAACAATACTGGACATAGGTCTTTGTGCTGCTGAGTAATACATCAATGTGCAATAACTAATAACGGACATAGGTCTTTGTGCCGCCGAGCTGTACACCAATGTGCAACAGCTAATAATGGACATAGGTCTTTGTGTTGCTGAGCTATACATCAATGTATAACAACTGATAATGGACATAGGTCTTTGTGCTGCTGAGCTATACACCAATGTATAACAACTGATAATGGACATTATAAGTCTTTGTGCTGCTGAGCTATACACCAATGTATAACAACTGATAATGGACATAGGTCTTTGTGCTGCTGAGCTATACACCAATGTGCAAGAACTAATACTGGACATAGGTCTTTGTGGCACTGAGTTATTCAACAATGTGCAACAGCTATTAATGGACATAGGTCTTTGTGCTGCTGAGCTATACACCAATGTGCAAGAACTAATACTGGACATATGTCTTTGTGCTACTGAGTTATACATCACTGTGCAACAACTAATACTGGACATATGTCTTTGTGTTGCTGAGCTATACACCAATGTGCAACAATTAATAATGGACATAGGTCTTTGTGCTTCTGAGCTAGTCCGACGAATAGGACCTGTTTTTTTCTCAGTTACCAACTATAGTACTTATCACTGCTCATGCAGGCTCTGATTGCTCAAGAAAGATTGACCACGAAAGTCTAACTAATGGACATAGGTCTTTGTGCTGCTGAGTTATACACCAATGTGCACAAACTAATGGACATAGGTCTTTGTGCTGCTGAGCTATACACCAATGTGCAACAACTAATACTGGACATGAGTCTTTGTGCTGCTAAGTTATACATCAATGTGCAACTAATACTGGACATAGGTCTTTGTGCTGCTGAGTTATACACCAATGTACAACAACTAATACTGGACATATGTCTTTGTGCCACTGAGTTATACACCAATGTACAACAACTAATAATGGACATATGTCTTTGTGCTGCTGAGCTATACACCAATGTATAACAACTGATAATGGACATAGGTCTTTGTGCTGCTGAGTTATACATCACTGTGCAACAACTAATAATGGACATAGGTCTTTGTGCTACTGAGTTATACACCAATGTGCAACAACTAATACTGGACATAGGTCTTTGTGCTGCTGAGTTATACACCAATGTGCAACAACTAATACTGGACATAGGTCTTTGTGCTGCTGAGTTATACATCAATGTACAACAACTAATAATGGACATAGGTCTTTGTGCTACTGAGTTATACACCAATGTGCAACAACTAATACTGGACATAGGTCTTTGTGCTGCTGAGTTATACACCAATGTGCAACAACTAATACTGGACATAGGTCTTTGTGCTGCTGAGTTATACATCAATGTACAACAACTAATAATGGACATAGGTCTTTGTGCTGCTGAGCTATACACCAATGTGTAACAACTAATACTGGACATAGGTGTTTGTGCTGCTGAGTTATACATCAATGTGCAACAACTAATACTGGACATAGGTCTTTGTGCCACTGAGCTATACACCAATGTGTAACAACTAATAATGGACATAGGTCTTTGTGCCACTGAGTTATACACCAATGTACAACAACTAATAATGGACATAGGTCTTTGTGCCACTGAGCTAAACACCAATGTATAACAACTAATACTGGACATAGGTGTTTGTGCTGCTGAGTTATACACCAATGTACAACAACTAATAATGGACATAGGTCTTTGTGCTACTGAGTTATACACCAATGTATAACAACTAATACTGGACATAGGTGTTTGTGCCACTGAGCTATACACCAATGTGCAACAACTAATACTGGACATAGGTCTTTGTGCTGCTGAGTTATACACCAATGTGCAACAACTAATAATGGACATAGGTCTTTGTGCTACTGAGCTATACACCAATGTATAACAACTGATAATGGACATAGGTCTTTGTGCTGCTGAGCTATACACCAATGTACAACAACTGATAATGGACATAGGTGTTTGTGCTGCTGAGCTATACACCAATGTATAACAACTAATACTGGACATAGGTGTTTGTGCTGCTGAGTTATACACCAATGTACAACAACTAATACTGGACATAGGTCTTTGTGCCACTGAGCTATACACCAATGTGTAACAACTAATAATGGACATAGGTCTTTGTGCCACTGAGTTATACACCAATGTACAACAACTAATAATGGACATAGGTCTTTGTGCCACTGAGCTAAACACCAATGTATAACAACTAATACTGGACATAGGTGTTTGTGCTGCTGAGTTATACACCAATGTACAACAACTAATAATGGACATAGGTCTTTGTGCTACTGAGTTATACACCAATGTGCAACAACTAATAATGGACATAGGTCTTTGTGCTACTGAGCTATACACCAATGTATAACAACTGATAATGGACATAGGTCTTTGTGCTGCTGAGCTATACACCAATGTACAACAACTGATAATGGACATAGGTGTTTGTGCTGCTGAGCTATACACCAATGTATAACAACTAATACTGGACATAGGTGTTTGTGCTGCTGAGTTATACACCAATGTACAACAACTAATAATGGACATAGGTCTTTGTGCCACTGAGCTATACACCAATGTATAACAACTGATAATGGACATAGGTCTTTGTGCTGCTGAGCTATACACCAATGTACAACAACTAATAATGGACATAGGTCTTTGTGCTACTGAGCTATACACCAATGTATAACAACTGATAATGGACATAGGTCTTTGTGCTGCTGAGTTATACACCAATGTGCAACAACTAATAATGGACATAGGTCTTTGTGCTACTGAGCTATACACCAATGTATAACAACTGATAATGGACATAGGTCTTTGTGCTGCTGAGCTATACACCAATGTACAACAACTGATAATGGACATAGGTCTTTGTGCTGCTGAGCTATACACCAATGTGCAACAACTAATAATGGACATATGTCTTTGTGCTGCTGAGCTATACACCAATGTGCAACAATTAATAATGGACATATGTCTTTGTGATACTGAGCTATACACCAATGTGCAACAGCTAATAATGGACATATGTCTTTGTGCTGCTGAGCTATACACCAATGTGCAACAACTAATAATGGACATAGGTCTTTGTGCTGCTGAGCTATACACCAATGTATAACAACTGATAATGGACATAGGTCTTTGTGCTGCTGAGCTATACACCAATGTATAACAACTAATACTGGACATAGGTCTTTGTGCTGCTGAGCTATACACCAATGTATAACAACTAATAATGGACATATGTCTTTGTGCTGCTGAGCTATACACCAATGTATAACAACTAATACTGGACATAGGTCTTTGTGCTGCTGAGTTATACATCACTGTGCAACAACTAATAATGGACATAGGTCTTTGTGCTACTGAGTTATACATCAATGTACAACAACTAATAATGGACATAGGTCTTTGTGCTGCTGAGCTATACACCAATGTGTAACAACTAATACTGGACATAGGTCTTTGCGCCACTGAGCTATACACCAATGTACAACAACTAATAATGGACATAGGTCTTTGTGCTACTGAGCTATACACCAATGTATAACAACTGATAATGGACATAGGTCTTTGTGCTGCTGAGCTATACACCAATGTACAACAACTGATAATGGACATAGGTCTTTGTGCTGCTGAGCTATACACCAATGTGCAACAACTAATAATGGACATAGGTCTTTGTGCTGCTGAGCTATACACCAATGTGCAACAATTAATAATGGACATATGTCTTTGTGATACTGAGCTATACACCAATGTGCAACAGCTAATAATGGACATATGTCTTTGTGCTGCTGAGCTATACACCAATGTGCAACAACTAATAATGGACATAGGTCTTTGTGCTGCTGAGCTATACACCAATGTATAACAACTGATAATGGACATAGGTCTTTGTGCTGCTGAGCTATACACCAATGTATAACAACTAATACTGGACATATGTCTTTGTGCTGCTGAGCTATACACCAATGTATAACAACTGATAATGGACATAGGTCTTTGTGCTGCTGAGCTATACACCAATGTACAACAACTAATACTGGACATATGTCTTTGTGCTGCTGAGCTATACACCAATGTATAACAACTGATAATGGACATAGGTCTTTGTGCTGCTGAGCTATACACCAATGTATAACAACTGATAATGGACATATGTCTTTGTGCTGCTGAGCTATACATCAATGTGCAACAACTGATAATGGACATATGTCTTTGTGATGCTGAGCTATACACCAATGTGCAACAACTAATACTGGACAAACGTCTTTGTGCTGCTGAGTTATACACCAATGTGCAACAACTAATAATGGACATAGGTCTTTGTGCTGCTGAGCTATACACCAATGTACAACAACTAATACTGGACATATGTCTTTGTGCTGCTGAGCTATACACCAATGTATAACAACTGATAATGGACATAGGTCTTTGTGCTGCTGAGTTATACACCAATGTGCAACAACTAATACTGGACATAGGTCTTTGTGCTGCTGAGTTATACACCAATGTGCAACAACTAATAATGGACATAGGTCTTTGTGCTGCTGAGTTATACACCAATGTGCAACAACTAATAATGGACATAGGTCTTTGTGCTGCTGAGTTATACACCAATGTACAACAACTAATACTGGACATAGGTCTTTGTGCTGCTGAGTTATACATCAATGTGCAACAACTAATAATGGACATAGGTCTTTGTGCTGCTGAGCTATACACCAATGTGCAACAACTAATACTGGGCATAGGTCTTTGTGCTGCTGAGTTATACACCACTGTGCAACAACTAATACTGGACATAGGTCTTTGTGCTGCTGAGTTATACATCAATGTGCAACAACTAATACTGGACATAGGTCTTTGTGTTGCTGAGTTATACATCAATGTGCAACAACTAATAATGGACATAGGTCTTTGTGCTGCTGAGCTATACACCAATGTGCAACAACTAATAATGGACATAGGTCTTTGTGCTGCTGAGCTATACACCAATGTGCAACAACTAATAATGGACATAGGTCTTTGTGCTGCTGAGTTATACACCACTGTGCAACAACTAATACTGGACATAGGTCTTTGTGCTGCTGAGCTAAACACCAATGTGCAACAAATAATAATGGACATTGTCTTTGCACTGATGAGCCTTGTATTAAGATGCAAATTTACATCTATCTGCCACTAATTAGCCATCTATTTGTCACAACTTCAAAGTCAGCAAAACTCATAAAGAGAGGCAAGCGTATCTTACATTACATACCTTCCACATGGACCACACCCAGCTGGTGACCATTTTGCAGTCTTGTACACGTTGTAGGATGGTACGGCAACAAATTCTGGACACAACGTACGGTCCAATTCTATACTCTGCAAATGCTCTAAATGAAGATGTTCAAAAGATAATGAGACAGCTAGAATTAGACATACTAAATTGGAAAGGAAAGGTTTAGCTTTAATAGCCTGTTGAAAACATTCCATTGGCTATTCCATACCCATGGGTCAGAAATAGATAAAAGTTTTCCAGAGGGAGTATGGGTTTCAAATAGAAATACTCTAGTTGTGGACGATAGGTAATGTATTGCGGGGGAATTTTTTGCGGGGGTTTAATTTTCGCATTTTGCGGTCGAACAGGCACCTGCGAATTTTAACCCCTCAAAAATATTGACTGCACAGAGTGCTTAATGTGGGATAACACAAATTAAATGCCCACTACACTGTCCAGAATTGATACAATCTCAAAAATTCCAGTTGAAATTCATACACCCCCATGGAAGACATGATAAATCTCCAGAGTTCAAATGTGCCACCCATTCAAGTAACCCCATTTGTAATTGAGACTTGTGTGAGAGATAAAGATCATGTCTTTCATAGGGGGTATGGATTTCAACATAAAGAGCCCAATTAGGTGATGAAAAAAAGAAACCTTGTTCTAAGGGTGGACGGACCTTTCAAGTAGGGTCGGTCGGTCAGCTTTTTTTTGTTGTTGTTGAAATGACCCAAAAAATCACCAAAATACGTAAATAATTTGCAATTTGAGAAAAAAAAAAAAAATGTTGTTCCTGAATTTTGTCGGCATTCATTTGCACAGGAAATTTTTTTTCCCCGATTTGTTCAAAATCTGGGTCGGTCGGGCCCGTAGAACAGGGTTTTCTTTTTTCGTCGCCTTACAAAAATGTACATATCAACTTACTTGATGGAATACCACTATATGCGTCATGTAGAACTTTGGTGTCCAATCCGACATCAAACTGTAATTTCTCTGGCGGTACTTGAATAGATGATCTTGTAAACAAAAAGGAGTTGTTTAGATTCGATGGGTCCAAATTCAGAGCCTAGAAAAAAAAATTATATGAAAATTTGATTACCAGTACGGTATATGTAGGTATGAGGGGGAAACGTCAGTTAACACATTTGCTAGTCAGCCAAAATGGCCTAAATCGGCAATACAAATTTACATTGAAATTTAAAAAGAACCGCTTGCTCAAGGAAACCTACATAAATATTAGTCCGAATAATCAGACCCAGAACAAATTATTAATTTCTGACATTATCGTGTACTGGGTCTGAACTGTTTTCATTCAAATCTTGATGGCAAATTGGACAATAGAAGCACATGGTGCTACTTCACAGTTTTTAATCCCCTATTCATGTTGCGTGAATCACTGATTTAGTCTCTATTGTGGACCATCCTTTTGATACTTGAGTATTTGGACAAGCGGAACAGGTTTGACAGCTCCCTTTGTCTACCTCTCTGTTTGTAAACAAACGAGGAGGTCGAAATCGTCCTCCTCGCCGAATACGAAAGTCAGCGTAATAGTACGGCACTGCATAAATATGTTGTCTATACTTCACTTTACCCAATCCATATCAAAACGATGCACTTGTTGGCTGCTACATGTGTCTCATTTCACATAATAGCTAGGAATAAATACCAGACTCATCTCCGAAGCGGAGAGAACATTCCTTATAGACGAATCCAAATACACGCATTCCTACACCTGACTAGCAGCCTTTAGTTGGGTCCCCGTCAAGGCTACTGATGCATCCAAATTGTGAAATGATTCGTCCTTGGCGGAAATTTTAAACTGCATTCCATTACCCGTTTTACACCTTACACAAAAACACAGGTAGACAAAAGAGTGATTTAAGTTTACAACACAATACAGTTCCAACAGTTGTGCAAATAAAAGCTGCCTTACACCTAGACAGGGAACCTCTATTATTATCGGGAATTGCCTGTCACACATGATCGCACACAAGGTCGTGAGGCAATTGGTGGGACCTCATCTGCCCAGAACATATTGACCCAGGTCAGCATACCGCCATATCCTTCCCGACATGCTTAGTAGCCAAGTCCGTAGAAGAGTGGATCCACACACTATGTACACAAATATACATTTGGCCATATTTTATTATACGATTAATACGAATTTATTAAACATGGTAACAAAATTCTCTAGCAAATCGGTTATACGGTGGAACTGGTAGGCATATTATAAATTCGAGATAATAAATATCTTCCTGACCAGCCAGATCTGCGCATGGTCAAAGACGAGGATAGACGAGTATCAGACCGACGCAAACTGGCTTAGTCTCCACATCAGCCAGTTTGGTTCCGCCCCTCCACAGGGAGCGTAACCTGTGTAGGAGACTCGGTCGGACCTGGTGGGACCTCATCTCTCCCCATCGATTGAAAAATTGTGATCTACAATCCCCGACATTGCTCTTACATGTATGAACTGACAGCCACCTGACCTAGAGAAGGTCGAGGAGGGTTAATATATAGAATAATACAATAGAGATAATTCCGCAGGTAATCCTGTCGCATCTATTCATAGATGTACAAATGGATGAACAAAAGGACTATGTATGAATAGATGCGACAGGATTACCTCTATTGTATATATTATTCTATTAACCCTCCTCGTCTTTATCATCTTCTCTAGGTGTTAGGCGGCTTTTATTTGCACAATCGGCGCTCAAAACACCAGGTTGGTGCTAGCGGGAAACCAAAGATGGCCGACCAAATCCTGACCATGACTTGGCTCGTTGGATTCGTTTATACAATATGACTTAGGGATGATTTGAAGTGACCTACACTCGATATGAGTCTGGTATTTATTCCTAGGTATTATGTGAAATGAGACACATGTAGCAGCCGACTAATGTGCATCGTTTTGATATGGATGTATGTAGGGGAGATTGGGGTTAGTTGAAACATTTTTCTCAAAATTGTCTTTTTAAAGCAAACCGATTACTTTCAAGAAACACTAACGTACCATATCAGTATAAACATACATACATGCTACAAATACATGTACAGCCTTAAACTTTATTGGACCTGCTTATGATTATTCATATAATCCAATTTGAAAATTTGAAAAAAAGTGTTTCAACTAACCCCACCCCTGGGGTAAGTGCAAACTTAAGGGCAGTAGCTTTTCTATGCCATTTGTTGTGATGTAAATATTTGGCATGGACGGATATTTTGACTTGGACAATTTAGGTATATTTTCCAGATCTTCCTGTGTCAAAACTGATTTTTGATGTTTCTGCTTTTTGTGTGTTCTCAGACACTAAGCCATTTTTTGACTTAAGCGAACAAATACCAAAAGAATCCCTTCTCAGATTTTTGATGAAGGAATAAAATTTTTGGATGATGCAGCACCTTCCTAAGTGAGCGGAAGATCTCCCAGTCAGCCTCGGTGTTATTCACTTTTGCCTTATCAAAAGCTTTTTTCTTTTTCCTCAACAAACTAGACACCTTACGGTCGAACCAGGGAGGTTTCCTGTTAGGGGTGGCAACCTTGGATGGGATATTTTTGTCAACAGTTTTGTTGATTCTACTTTTAAAATCCTTCCACATTTCATTGACACTCACCATGTCAAGGCAAATTTCATCAAAATCAGAACTAATCTCGGCTAAGTTGCTTCATCAGTCGCTTTTTGATGAAAGTCAATCTTTTTGACTAGATGTAACTTTGCTATGGAAAGTGATATGACAAAAAGGTTTTCAGTGTTGGCTTTCTTTACTCAAGGGCTTTAATTTGATATATAAAATGATGCAGTTTGATGACAAATTTGAATTCACCTTAGACGTTCGCCTTTCGTATCTCTTTCCTTGTTGGAAAGGTATAACGTTGAGGAGATAGGAACATGTACCGTCATCCGGGACCTACTCTGCCATGTTTGGCTGAGTAACGGTACATGAACACGGTCTTTTGTGCCTATGTAAATTAGTCATTGTGTAAAGCTGTGTTTATACCCATGGGTTGCTCATCATCAGACTGAATCCTTGTCGTTAACAGAGGGTGTCAATAATAGCCTACGTGTCGCTTTTGAAAAATAGCGAATCATGCGCATGCTCAGCAGGCAAATATGACGGCGATTTAGTACACTGATCATGCGTGCGATTCAGGTTTCTGCAAAAGCGATTAAAGTATAAATGCATCTTTAGAAATGACCGGCGATTGTGTATTCTCAAGTGGGTTTTATCATGTTAATTAGTGACCTGACACACATTTGTATTGGTTCGGTCAAGCATTGAAATGATTTCATTTTTTGTACTGGATCGTTCAAGCATTCCCAACAATTTTTTCAATGTAAGTGCCTCTGGCCCTAGTGGAAGAAAAAACGGATACTATGGCCAGAGTTCTAGGGCTAATTCACCTGGGCATACCTAGTATTCGACTGCCGAATTTTGCACTCCATCAGTCCAAGACTGATGAAGCAACTTATTCCAACCAAAATACACAAAATTCATATCTAGGATTTAGGCACATACTTTCTTACCATAAAGTAAACGCATTTAGAAGTCGCTAATGCTAACGTATAATCTTCTGACCACGATAAAGCATCCGTACTACACAGAGATGGCGATATGTCTATGGGCGCAGCCATCTTTGATTTAGATTATTCTACTTTTTCAAGTAGGGGCGACTGTTTCTTGGAAGAACTGCTCTTGTACAATTTGAACTGAAATCACTTTTCTTGTGTCTTTTGAAGGGAACAAGAGAACTGAAAAGCTTAGACAATATTTTTTTTCAAAAATGTTTGCATATAGAAATTTTTTATAATTCTACCGAATGTTTATATATTCTGGTGGATAAGTTTTGCAATTACCCCCTCAAAAATATGGTGCCATCCTAGTTTACAATTCTGGGCACCTGATTCTGGGTCAGGGTTTTGCAAATATCTTACTTACTCACCCAAATGGGTGACTTTTAAAAAGTTTGAAGGTAAAAGATTAACAAAATTAGGCAAAATATATTTATTAGTTATATATTAAAGTATAATTTAAGCTAAAAGCTTTTTTTATGCAGAATGAAGACAATATAAAACGTTTGGCTGCAAGAAAATGAAAATAAGGTGTTTTATTTATGTTCATAGCTGCTGCACTATAAGAAAATATGGCAACACATTCCTCTTGGGAATAAACAATCGTAATTTATAAATCAGCTGACCTAGACTCGCTGAGTCTCATGGACGCCGTTCCTATGTCCATCAGACTCGTATTTCCCATGTTGGATGTCAATGGGAAATACACACTTAACGATTTGCGCCGGTCAGAAACTTGAAAAAAATCTTAAAATTTTATCAATGTATATAAAAGTGGTACCAACCTTATTGTGCTTGCTAATTTAAGACTCGGTTGAAACAAAATTAAGGATCGAATGCATTTTAGTGTCCAAAAAGGCAAAATTATCGTCAAAGTTCTGCCGAAATCGGCACCCTTGCGAAGGGTTCAGAATTCGAATCGGGAACGAAAATATCCGATCTTTGCGATCAAAAACACAAAATTACAACTTTAAACATACGATTGGCAAAAGACATTATTACCAAACAATATAGAATAAAAAATTTGACATCATTTTCTCAAAATATTGAAGAAATTTGCTCACTAGACATCGAAAAAGTACGCAATCCAATTCCCGTTCAAACCCGTGAGAAACTGAAAGTGCATAATCCCGACTAAGCTGACCTGCCTTTTCATATTGTTTATGCTTGCACTTGGCCTGCTTGTCCACCCGCGCTTGACCTCTGCATTCCTTTTCAGGGCGAAGCTGTATTTTGCTGACCATGCATTGTAGGATCTGAAAATTGGTATGGCATTTATGTTCAACTTTTCAGCCGAAACTGCAGATGACAAAAAGGAGGGAGTTTCAGATAGTAATTGTCCATCAGTCCAAGTAGCAGGTAAGCATGTCATGCATGTGATTTAATTTTGACTCGTGAATCTGTTAACTTTGCGTCTGATTTTTCTCCTACTGGCTATCTACCTTCTGATCACGCTGCTGTCAAATGTTTACTAGATATTGGTAGACCTGATCCAGTGAAGATGGAAATAAAGATGCGCAAACTTCGTGATATAGACCTAGACGCCTTCCGTAGTGATATCTTAAACTCATCATTACATTTGTCACCTGCTTCGGATCTGGATCAATTAGTAACACAATATGATTCTGTTCTGTGTAATTTACAAGACAAACATGCCCCTCTTATAACTCGGAAAATAACTTGTCGCCCGCACGCACCTTGGTATAATGAGGAGTTACGCAAAGTGAAACAACAAGTGCGTCGCTGTGAACGCCGCTGGCATTCTACTAAACTGGAAATTCATAGACAGATCTTCAAAGAAGAGTCTAATCGTTATCACCAACTTATTAAACACGCCAAGCGAGATTATCATGGGCTAAACTTTACTATACCCTACCACATTTGACCGTCGCCGAAGCTACCCTAGTTTTAGCCCTGCTACACCGACGGCGCGAAACTCGATGATAGGATTACATTGAATGATGTATGGATTAACTCAGTGCAATATATAAATCACTTAATTTAGCAAATTAAATAAACGAACGAGAGAGATTCAAAACAACATTGTAGTAATTTAATTAATAATGCCACTATAAATGAAGAAGAGGAACATTAGTAAATTTTAAATTTAATTAATGTTCATAATTATTGCTTTGCTTCCCATAATCAGCCAGGAATCATAAATCTGCATAATGATCGGTTTCCATTCATTAATTATCTTATTTAAAGGAATTATTAATTAACTTAAGAACATTAAATAAAAACATTAACTTTTAACAATACTCAGTCATTAATTACCGTATAATATGTAAATTATGATGCACACGAGGAAGGTTACCGTTGTTGCAGGGCTACAGCGACATCGCCGTTTGATAATTAATGAATTAATTAACAAACAAACAAACAAACTTGATAAATATTCACCCATTAATGCGATGCCTATGAGGAAGGTTATCGTTGTTGCAGGCTACAGCGACATCGCCGCTTGATAATTAATGAATTAATTGCCCAACAAACAAACAAAACTTTATAAATATTCACCCATTAATGCGATGCCTATGAGGAAGGTTATCGTTGTTGCAGGCTACAGCGACATCGCCGTGAACGACAATTTCTCAACAACCCTACTATCGATTTCCATGATTTTTGTACCAAATTTCTTCTTTTTAAACGACCTTGCTAAGTACAGGCCTAAATGATAAAAATTATCATGATTATACGTCGTTCATAAAACGCCTCTACCACTCACAAGCTTTACTTTACATTGACCGCGTTCTTCGCTCAATACAAATCTGAATAAAGATGGAAGATAACAGTTCTGTTTCATTCACAATGTTTTGTTGAACTTGTAAAAAAAATGTCTTATGATGCTTATTTTTTCACCTAACTAGTCGGGACTGTATGACCATTTTCTTCTTAATTAACTTTTCAGTGGTCTGTTTTATTTATAACAACTAACAACTACAACGTATGAAATCACATAAACCAGTGTGTACGTCGTTCATAAAAGGCCCCAACTAGTCCGAGGTGCTCTGACGATAACACTCCGATCGCCAGGCAATCTACGTTATTAACCGGACTGTAAAGACCATTTTCTTCTTAATTAACTTTTCAGTGGTCTGTTTTTATTTATAACAACTAACAACTACAACGTATGAAATCACATAAACCAGTGTGTACGTCGTTCATAAAAGGCCCCAACTAGTCCGAGGTGCTCTGACGATAACACTCCGATCGCCAGGCAATCTACGTTAGTAGGCCAGTGGGACAACGAAAACGCTACGTGAACGAGCTAGGCCCCAACCAGTGATAACCAGGTGCAAAAGTTCTGTTTCTTTTTAATTAACTTTTCAGTGGTCACGGTCCTGTTTTTATTTATAATATCTGGAAATTATGAAATCACATAAACCAGTGTATACGCTGCGTTCATAAAATGCCCCAACCAGTGACAAGCAGGTGCAAACTAAGTTATGTGCATTATGCGCTTACCAATGACAACTTTTATATTTGCTCTTGTCAACAAACAAGCAACTCCCCATTTCACATGTGCATCATATGTATATCGCCCAAGCATAATCATCTACAATCCAACGATCACTTGTATCAATATGCAAATATATGATTCAATACGTGCATATAATAATAGGGATTAGTTTTTTAACGGCTTTTAAGTCAGGCCTGGGCGGGCGAAGCGTAAATAAACATGTGTTGCTTAATCCTAAAACCAAGCTGGTCATTTATTTTTATTCTTTAAATAATCAAATAATAAAAAAATAAAAAAATCACCCAATGGCAAGGTATAGGTTAGCGGCGTCGCTGTAGCACGGCAACAGCGATACCTTCCTCCCCTTCATTACATTTATTTGATCAAGTCATTACAAAATGCGATAAAGTCTAGTTTTTGCGCCGTCGCTGTAGCACAGCAACAACGATAGCTTTGCGCCGTCGGTGTAGCCCAGTAAAAGGTATAGCCACCGTCGCTGTAGCACGGCAACAGCGATACCTTCGCTACTGCCGTCGGTGTAGCCCAGTAAAAGGTATAGCCGGCGCCGTCGCCGTAAAGCACGGCAACAGCGATACCTTCCTCGGAAGTTCCTCCCCACATTAATTTGGTGACATGACCAAATAAGGTATACCTCAGTGCCGTTGGTGTTACCATACACGGAAATATAGGTATACTTTCGCGCCGTCGGTTTGGCCCCTCAAAATGTCTAGCTTCGGCGCCGTCGCTGTAGCATGGCAACAACGACACCTTCGGCGCTGTCGGTGTAGCCCAGTAAAAGATACAGCTTGGCGCCCGTCGCTGTAGCACGGCAACAGCGATACCTTCCCGTCGTCGGTGTAGCCCAGTAAAAAGGTATAGCTTCTTGCCGTCGCTGTAGCACGGCAACAGCGATACCTACCCCCTACGTGTATTTGGTGGCATGACCAAATAAGGTATAACTCAGTGCCGTCGGTGGTAGCATACGAAATAGGTATACCTTCGCGCCCTCGATTTAGCCCCTCGAAAAGTCTAGCTTTGCGCCGTCGCTGTAACCGCACGGCAACAACGACACCTTCGCGCCGCCGTCGCTGTGGCGCCGGCAACGGCAACGGCACCTTCTCGCCGTCGGTGTAGCCCCTTGAAAAGATACAGCTTCGCGCCGCCGCTGTAGCACGGCAACAACGATACCTTCCTCCACCACACTCATTTGCTAATATGACAACTTTAACAATTAGGCCTACTTAAGAGGCACCTTTGCACCGTCGGTGTAGCCTTACGGAAATAGGTCTACCTTAACGCCGTCGGTGTAGGCCCCTCATAAATGGTCTAGCTTCGCGCCGTCGGTGTAGCACGGCAACAGCGATACCTTTTTGCGGCGTCGCTGTAGCACAGCAACAACGATACCTTCATTCACCATCACATCATTATTCAATATATGATACTTAACGTATTTCCTCCATGAAATTAATGCTACTCATTCTTAATCAAACCACTCATTAACAATTAACATTCCTCTTATCAATATAACTTTAATCACTATTAACAATCATTGTTAATTACTTACAACAACCCTCTTATCCCTCACACTCATTATTATTATGTCATAATTATTATTATGTCTAATCCATCATAATAATTATAATTATATAATCATTCATAACCAATTACAATCGGCCCCTTATACGTCACACTAATTATAATTATATCATGCTTATTAACATCATCTTTTGATGCGGTCATCATTACTTGAGTACATTAAAATCTATTACGCATAATTAATACTTCTAAGCCATTATATAATGCAATATAGTTATTTCATTATGCTTAAATTCAATTCAAATGACATTATTACTATCTAGAAGTAACCACAATAATTTAATCGTACTAACACTTATTACCTTGATGATTGCAAACTTCATTAAGTCAAACGCCGACATACTTTATTAAAAACCTGACTCATAAACCTCTAACTTAATTTAAATCTATCCCATTAATAAGTAATTTGTGCCGACGTCGGTGTAGTTTTACAAAAAAAGGTGCAGCTTCGCGGCGCCGTCGATGTGGTAGGGTATTCTAAAGGTACTCCTTATCATGTTATGCAATTGGAAGGATGCGACTCTCACCAGCTGTTTAAAAAGGTTGACAGTTTATGTACCCCTAAATCTACAAAGGTTCTACCTGCCGACACATCCAATGTTCCACTTGTTGACCGGTTCTCAAGTTACTTTGTTGACAAAATCAAGCATATCAGTGAGGAATTTAAGAACTTGCCTTCTACTACTGCTATTTCAACAGATATTTGTGAATCTACTACAGCCATCTTCTCTGGATTGAAACCTCTTTCTGAGGAAGATGTTAGGAACATCATCATGAAATCCCCTCTTCGACATGTGGACTTGATCCAATACCGACTTGGCTCCTTAAAAATGTCTCGATGAAATTGCTCCAATCATCACCAAAATTGTGAATTTATCACTCAACAATGGAAAATTTCCAGACGATTTAAAACATGCTCAAATTGTTCCTCTGATCAAGAAACCTGGTTTAGATCCGGAGACACTAAAAACTACCGCCTGTTGCAAATTTAAAGTTTCTTTCAAAGACAATCGAGCGTGCATGTACTTCACAGATACAAAGTTACCTTCTTGAGAACAATTTAAATGGCAAAATGCAAAGTGCTTATCTTTCTAATCACAGCACAGAGACTGCATTGTTTATACGTGTCTTCAATGACTTGTTACTTGCTGCAGATAAGGGCCAGGAGGCCATTCTGATTCTTTTGGATTATTCAGCAGCATTTGACACTTGTTATTAATCACGACATTTTATTCCAACGTCTCTCTGATAAGTACGGCATAACTGGATCTGCTCTAAATTGGTTCCAGTCATATTTTACAAATCGTTGTCAGTCGATAGTTATTGATGGCAAGGAATCTTCTGTTCATGTTCTTGATGAGGGTGTACCTCAAGGTTCTGTTAAATTGGTCCTTTAGGTTTCACAATGTACTCATCCCCTTTGGAAAGCATAATTGATGCTCACGGAATTAGTAGAATGATCTATGCAGATGACACACAGGTTTATGTTATTTTGAAAGATGATAAATCATCAGCTACAATTTCAGGATTGGAACTATGTGTTAGGGATATTAAAAACTGGTCTACTGCTAATCATCTAAAGTTAAATCAAGACAAAACTGAAGTTCTTCATATTACATCACGCTTCAGATCCAGTGATAGTATTCCAACTGTGTGTATCGGCGATGCTCAGATTGAACCATCTTTAAATGCGCGCAATCTCGGTGTTCTGTTTGAAAATGATCTAAACATGGCATCTCATATAAATAATATTTGTCGATCTGCCTCTCATGCTCTTTACAAAATTAGCAGAATTCGTCAATATCTTGATCAACATACTACAGAAAAACTTGTTCATGCCTTCAGTAACGTGTCGTTTGGATAATAACAACGGTTTACTTTATGGTCTTCCTGATTCACAAATATCTAAGCTTCAACGCATTCAGAACTCAGCCGCCAGACTTGTAACACTTACAAAATCTCGTGATCATATATCTCCAATTCTCCGCTAACTACACTGGCTACCTATCAAATCCCGCATAACGATAAGATTCTTCTTCTTACCTACAAATCTCTTCATGGACTTGCACCTCTTTATTTACAAGAACTTCTTCATGAATATAAGCCTACACGCAATCTTCGCTCTACTTCTCAATTTCTTCTTGTAACTCCACCAGTGTCAACTCAATCTTATGGTCAACGTTCATTTTCTTCTGCTGCAACTGAGCTCTGGAACAATCTTCCTTACAATATTAAAATATCTAAGACTGTTGATCAATTCAAATGCTCTGTGAAAACATACTTGTTTAATGTTAAAAATGTTTAATGCTTCATTTCTATATCATGCCTGTAACCATGGTTACATTTTAAACTTGTTGTTCTGTTGTTATTTGTATACAGTGTTGGTTTTTTTTTTTATGTAGCGCTTTGAGACTTAATTGTGTATTGCGCTTTATAAGCATGGTTTTATTATTATTATTATTATTATGTGTGTGTGGTATTTTATAGTACAAATCAAAGCAGAACATATGGCAGAATGAGAAAGGCATATTATTTGTCATGATAGTTTTCAGCAGAGAACGTACTTCATCTTTTGATCTGGCCAGTGCAGTGTTGCTCGAGAAGTCTAGGCTAGCCAAGAATTTGCTCACCGACACCGATCCCATACGGCGATAGCTTCACTTCACACTGTGTAAAGAAAAGCCAATGGGAGTTTGGAAGTAAACACAGCCGATCACGACGGGCGATCGCATGACAAAAATGTTCCTACAATTACACTTTTAGACATGTCCAAAATAGGCAAATCTTGCTCAAAAGATACAGTTGACTCATCTAAAATAACTTTCAGTTCATCCAAATTTCAATATTAACAGAATAAATAAACTCCAGTGCGAAAAATTGCCCCACTGTCCGACCACAAATGCATAACTATCGTGTGCAAAGTCGGAGCTAGCTAGAGTTCTCGAGTAAGGCAACACAGCAACCAGGCAGAAAGGGTTGGTACAATTTGTGACCCTACTTCTCATACCCGACTTTCCATACCCCACTTGACCCAACTTTTTATTGTTATGATTAATCATTTTAGATATTTCAATGAATACTAAATAAAGTGTAAATGAAGTATACCGAATTGAAAAGGCTAAATCAGTGTAATTGGTGAAAAATTATGATTTAGAAATTATTATTTATAAACATCGCCCTTCCTCGTGCGCAGCCATAATCTCCAAACCAGTCGTTCATAAGTTACCTTTTCATGAGGAAGTATAAATCTGTCTGTCACATTCAGATCTATGCATGGTGACATTATAAACGTCAATATTGTCATTGCATGTTATTTAGCCCTTTCACTGCTACCAACATTTGAGATTAATTGAGTATTGACTTCAATGTAATGTACCGCTCAGTTGCTCCAAGCAAGTTCAATCAAGTTAGCATATCAAGGCATAGTTATTGACTTTGTTCTCCTGGTAATTGGTCAATGCATTTTGATATATGCAAACACTTATTGATTGGCTTGAGCAAACTTTATAACCACAGGTTTAGGGAGTGTTCAGAACATTGGGGGGGGGGGGGCTGAGCACTTGGAAATTGGAGTCAAAAAGTTTTGACCCCCTCTCTTCCTTCCTTCCTTCCTTCCTTCCAGGTTCCATACGTGCTTACCTCAACAGTTTAAGTATCAACGCACAGGCTTTACGTACGTGCACAGTTTTCCAGGGAGAACCTGAAACTTTTTTGATCCCCCATCTTTGGACATACAAAACCTTTTTGATCAACCCTTTCCAAGAATTTAAAAAACAACTTATGATTTGTGCAGTAACGAACTCAATCCCAATTTACATTATAACAAGTATACACTAAGTTTTAATGGAAATACATTTTTTTTTTTTCTACACTGAAACATGCAAGTTTTATAGGGTGACTTGTATGAAGTTTAATTTCATTGTATGCATTCTAATTTTTTCATGTTTCATTCTTAGAACCAATAATTACCGTACTGACGCGAGTATAGTCCCACCTTCGAGTAAAGTCCCACCCCCAAATTTTCGGAAAATTTCAGAAAAAAAAAAAAAAAAAATTAATTTTTTTTAAGTTATTTATTTCGGCTTTGGAGTGTCCCAGGACCTAGACCTAAATGCTAGGTTCATTCATGGTTGACCTAAAAAAAAAAAAAAAAAAAAAATTTTAAATATGAAAAGTGATAATTTGTATTCATGTTATACTCTATTAATGATTTCAAAATGCATTGAATTTGAATGCATTTTGAAATCATTAATAGAGTATGACATGAATACAAATTATCAATTTTCATATTAAAAATAACAAAACATCTTGAAATTTTTTTTTTTTTTTTTTTTTTTTAGGTCAACCATGAATGATCCTAGCATTTAGGTCTAGGTCCAGGGACACTCAAAACCGAAAAAAATTTAAAAATTTTTTTTTTTTTTTTTTTTTTTTTGAATTCGAGTATAGTCCCACCCCCCAATTTTGAAAAATGTTCACCCAAAAACGGGGTGGGACTATACTCGCGTCAGTACGGGTAAATAAAAGTAACACAAGAAAGGGAAATTGAAAGAAACATCTGGGCACATACTCAAGATTTTTAGTCTAAAGATTTGTTTATTAGGGGCGTAATTTTTCTTGGTCAGTGGAAAAATATAAATTTCGAGGGAAAGAAGAAAAAAATGTCGGTTGCATCATTTTGACCCGGTATTATCAGTGGAATATATACTCTTTTCTTATAGAGACTGGATAAATGTAAAGTCTTCGAGCTTCCAAAAAGACTTTATAGGCCTATTGGAAAATGTGCGTGAGTAGCACGCAAAAATGTTGTATGTTCTTGTTCTTTTGGTATTTTCTTGTTAAAACTTTTTTGACCCCTGCCCCCTATAAAAGCAAAAAACTTTTTTGACTCCCCTTTTTAAAGACATAAAACTTTTTTGACTCCCTTTTTTTAGAGACAAAAACTTTTTTGACCCCTCCATTTTGCCCCCCCCCCCAAGTATTTCTGAACAATCCCTTAGTCCAGGCGATAAGAATTGCACAGGGCTCAAAACTCATCAATACTTATCACAATTTTGTATCTAAATATGGCTGAACGAGGCTTTGAAATTTGAGATGAGAAAATGCTTGAAAACGCTGTTCTTTATCAATAATATTAAGGAAATGTGTATGGTATTTGCTTAATATTTGATTACCAACGGAATAAACTGCGAATATCTAACAAAACTTTAAAAATAAGTCGGACCCGTCAGGTGGGGTATGAAAAGTCGGGTATGAAAAGTAGGGTCACAAATTGTACCAACCCGGCAGAAAAGAAAATTTAAATTTAATGAAACTGACCAGCAACCCAGGTTCCTGCATAGCTGCACGCTGTGCATCTGCTGGTATTCATGCTCGTCGAAAATTTGAAAAAAGGTATTTTCATACCCGTTTCTGCCAGAAAAAGGTATATCGCTCATTCTACAAAATCCGGTGCCAATAGCCTTTTTTCCATTCATTGGTTCACAAACACTTTGTCGAGCATTTAGGGCATCAAATATGTTGTTTTTCTGGTAGAACTCAACGAGATCTACACGGACATATAGTTTTCCATACTTTAAGTGCTTTCTTCAGCCTGATTAACCCTTGCAAAGGCTCAAAAATCGCTAAAAATGCGTTTCCACTGCTCAAGTGTCACATCTAACCCTGAATATTTTCTTTGAATAAATGCAATTTCTTTACATATTTGTTGTTTTTTAATTAGATAACGCACCATCATATTGTTTATCAACATTATTTTTTAGTGATTAAAATGTCTTTGTGTAATTCTAAAATAAATTGCACTTTCCACCAAAACGCTGTGAGCTACGTTACCCCTTTTTAACACACGTTGTTGGAAAGAAGTAAAACAGAGGTATCAATTTAATTTGCGGTTTTTGAAAGGAAACACTCATAGGTTTTAAAAATCACAGTAAAAATCGTGATGCTGTAGCATTTTTGGCATAGAAATGTTGTAAACATTGAAATTTCGACCGACCATGTTAAGATTAGTGAGCTACGTTACCAGGATTCTATAGTATGCACTTGTATTACATGTACTTCCTAATAATATGTGAAAGCAGTGTCCGAAATAAGGAAAATATGGAGGTTATCCTGAGGATACCTAAAGCATGAATTCTGCTTGTCCTCAATAGATTTTGGTTGTCCCCAAAATGTGTCATACTTATGGAGGTAAAATATAGTGGTTGTCCAGAGGATAAGTACATAGCTCAATATGGTTGTCCCCAGTGATTTTTGGACAAGAGGATAAGTGCTTATTTCGAACACTGTGTGAAAGCTACTAGTGGTCGAACCCCATTTATATTAGAATTAACCGACATAACGTGCTAACGTTCGCAAATCACATTAAAAACATTAAAAACCAGTGAACTACGTTACTGTGAGCTACGTTACACACTCATTTACGCATCTTCAAAACTTCTATGAAATGGTGAAATCTGTTTTACATTTTACTCAAGTGATCTTTAGTTTGCTTTTTATGACCTTGGATTGAGTAAAACCAGCCCATTTTGTAGTCGGTAACGTAGCACACATTACATTGAGCTTTAGTGTTAAAAAACATCATGACTTCCTGAAAGAAAAATATGCAAGTGGTGTTGGCAATTTTTTACATCTGAAAGTTGTGATACATTTACTGAAGATTAAAAAACACAAAAAGCAGGTCTTTTTGAACAACTTTTATTTTTTCTATTTTTTTAGTGGATTGGCACCGGATTTTGTAGAATGAGTGATATATGAGAAATATCATTCGCGTTTTAATGAAAATAGGGGTATATTGTCGGAGGGCAAATAATTTGCGAGATCGCTAAAGATTGCAAAAATCCAGCAAAAGTTAACAGCAACAGGGCAACAAAGTGCTTGTCCCGAAACCTGTTCTGACACATACAAAATAACAATAATAAAAAAATTTATTAAAAAAATAGTAAAAAAAAAATAACATACCGGTACATGTACACCCACTCCTCCACATTTAACAGGTTTTCAATTTCTCACAACACAATCTTTGAGACTCGAAATAAAAAATAAAGGTGGCCTTATTATTAATGTATGGTGGGATATCATGCTGCAGCTCTGAGTTCAGAAAAAAATCGTAAGTTGTAGGAAGCGGAAATCGTACTGTAGGATTTCCAATTCCTAGGATTTTTTTAAACACAAAAAATCTGAGCTGACTAAAATTCTGAACACAGACCTTCTTTCTAGACACTGGATCACAATGGCCTCATCCCAATGGCATACATGTAGTTCAATAACCCCAATTAAACAATCATAGTGCAAAAAGTTGTTGTACCCAAATTTTCAAATGTCATTCAATGAATGTGTAAATGTATTGGGGTTAAGGGGGTATATAGCGCATTGATGACAAGTAGGGGAGATTGGGGTTAGTTGGAACGCGGGGTAAGTTGAAACATCGTAGTTTTTCTGACACAAAAAATTAATTTGGTAAAATACTGGCACCTAGTAATAGGTATACCGTATTAGTAAGGGTCATCCACCAAATTAGCAACAGCACTGATGCCCCACCAGTGTTGGCTTGGGAAAGGAATATCTGTTTTTTGACTTACTGACTAATTTTTATACCCCTCAGAAAAGATGCGTTATCTCCATGTTGTTTGAAGATTCAGGGGATCATTTTTTGAGTATCATATAAAGCACTAGTAGTAAGTCCCAGAATAATGTTAAATAAAAGTTTTATTGTATTTCTCATTTTGTGTAATGAACTTTGAAATGTAAAAATAGGCATCAGGGTTAGTTGAAACTTTTGAGGTGGGGTTAGTTGACACGTGAAAATCGCATAGAAAAATATGGTTAAAAATTTGACTTTTTAAAAATTTGTAAATGTTTACCATTTCTTCAATATTGCTTTAATATGGTTAAAAAGCAATAATACAAGCAAAAAGTGCACACAGAAAGTACATTTTATAATATTTTAGGCTTCTCATATTTTTGTCCATGGTGACACTCGTCACCTTGTGTCCAAAGTATTGACCCGCACTCCCACATATTTATTCATTTTTTCACACTGATTGTATGTTAAAGGGTGCCTTCAAGGGAAGTATAACCCTAACAACACAATAATAATTATTTTGAAATTTTTACAAGCCATGTTTCGACTAACCCCACCCTATGTTTCAACTTACCCCAGGGGTGGGGTTAGTTGAAACACTTTTATTCGAATTTTCAAATTGGATTATATGAATAACCATTAACCATAAGCAGGTCCAATAAAGTTTAAGGCTGTATTTGTAGCATGTATGTATATGTTTATACTGATATGGTTAGTGTTTCTTGAAAGTAATCGGTTTGCGTTAAAAAGACGTTTATGTGAAAAATGTTTCAACTAACCCCAATCTCCCCTATTATGGGGGCAAGGACTACAACTACTGCACTGGACATTTTATTTCAGCACAGACAAAAGTTGTGGAGTTACAGTCAAAAATGAGGGAAAACCAATATTTGATCAATAAATCAATAACTACTTGCCTTGAGTTGCTGAATTTTCAGTGCAGTAGTTGCAGTCCTTGCCCCTATAATATACATATCTTACTTGTCACCAACGCGCTATAATTTGAGAAAAATGCAAAAATAGGCACAAAATTGGCCAGGGGTGTAGTACCCCCTTAAAGAACTGTGTCTTAATGAGCATGTTGTGGATCCTAGTGAGGGACGCACCATTAGATTCCCAGGGTGGGGGTAGGAAGTTTTTCAAAAAAAAAACAACTTACCCACTACATGAGCAAAAAAAAACTTTCCCCACCAACACTAAAAAAAAAAAAACTTTCCCCACCTAACTGTGTACCGGTATATCAAAATGCATGAAATTAAAAAAAAAAACTTGCCGCCAAATTTCTTCCCCGACCCCAACTTCCTACCCCCCCCCTGAGTATCAAATGGTGCGTCCCACCCTGAGAGTAAAGTATTGGAGGAAGCCTTGATCAAGGCTATTGTTGACCCATAGACCATGGAAGATATCTTCCATGGTCTATGGTTGACCATAGACCCTAGTGTGTTGACATTGTTGACCATGTGCATGTCATCACCATGGGGGCTGGTGAGTATAAGGACACAAACTGCATTTGATTGAGCTCAAAAACAAAGACCACAGACCCTATGACAAACAAATAAAATGGGCACATGGTTTACAAGGGCATATAATTGAGGGATATTATTAGCAGTCCCAGAACAACCCCAAATATGGATTAAAAGACCTTTGACCTTGGATGTACCACAGCATGTTATGATCTAATGGGAAACTGTGCACATCAACAAACACCATTTCTATCAAAAAGGCAACAGCCGATATAATTTGAAACCACATAAATTACTAGAGTTGGTTCTTCTCTTGGATTTGGACCAAGCTTTAGAATATCAACTGTTGCGCTTTTGAAATAAAACAAACCAGAAATTTATCACCCATTGTAAAGATATGGCACATGTACCGAATACATGTACATACATTGGCTGACCTTGTGGATTTCCTGGCCCAGCCATGCTAACCACATAAGGAGATTATACGATTAACCTAGTGCAGCTATTGTCATAGCAGGGTATTATTATGTAATACTCCTGATCCATATTTGGCGCTCTCTTGGACTGATTAGGGACAGGACCATTAAATATTATGGGGGGGTCAGGCAGGATCCCTAGCCCCCCCAATAATATCTAATGGTGCTTCCCTTAATAGGAAATGTTCAAGGTTGTTGATGCAGTGTTAGGTGTGGTCAGCTTGGAAACAAAAACACATGTGGGTAGGGAGAGCAACAGGAGACAACGAGATCTGATTGGTTGCGGTCACCTGCGACCGCGAGCACAGCCACCAGGCGGTTTTGTTGATAACCGGAAGTGATCCCTTAATAACCTTTGACCCCGCAAAATATTACATACTGCTCAGGATGTCATAAGGAATATTCCTGGTGAATTCCAGCTTAATCGAATTTATAAATGGATTTTGATTTTTTTAAATTTATGATTGACCTTTTGACCCCCTTAATGACGTTTGACCTCAATGAAAAAAAAAACCTTATATACACCGACAAAATGCATTGTTCCAATTTTAATTAAAAATTCTACTTTGTTTAGTTGTCGAGATAAAAATTCTTAAAGTTATTTAGCTAAAAACAGGAAGTGAACCCTTAATGACCTTTGACCCCCAAAATAAAAATACCGTGCATACATCAGGTAATGCCAATTCATGTATGATGGTTATATTGCTCTGGTCTGTTTACATTTTGAGATAAATTTTTTTAAATTTTTGATAATTTTGGTTTTTGACCGGAAGTAACCCCTTAATGACCTTTGACCCCAAAACTGTAGGCATCCTAAAGACCCTAGCTAGTAGCGATGCATGTGTGCTAATGGCGACTCTCTGCTATGTAATTTGTAAAGACAGTGATTTTTGAATATTTTTACAAATTTTTCATACTTTTACCGAAGTGACCCCTTAATGACCTTTGATCCCAATTCTGTGAAGGACTTTTAGACACTGGTAATAGGCGATGCATGTGTGCAAGTGACGTCATGGTGCTATGTAAAATGTGGAAGAAGAAGCATTTTAGTGAAAATCACGTTTTTGGCCACTGACCGAAGTGAATAACCTTTGACCGGAAATGATCATGTGACAGTTGTGGCACCACTCTATGGTCCTAGTGACCAACTTTGATCAACATGGCTGAAAGCATGTGGCTACGATGGCTGATTAACATGATGTTGACAGAAGAAGAAAGAAGAAAGAAGAAGAACGCGGTAAAAAGAATGCACAGCGCCGATGGCGGCTGTGCAAGAACGAGATCTGATTTTTA